>NC_089802.1:52262696-52482696 GCF_029633855.1 Hoplias malabaricus | reverse complement strand
AACACTATGACGTCTCTTCTACAACGTCACCCCCTGCTCACCCTAAGCCTCTTTTATACCCACAGCCCAGACCTGGTTTCTCTGGGTATTCTGATGACATCAGTGCCTTCAGTGCTTCCACTCTACTGAAACGCTATGCTGAGAGATACACTTTTAGTACAGCCTACCTGGAGCCTGGGACCTTCAGAAGAAGTGAACCTCTCCAGGATGCTTGGTCCATGGGCTACAGCTCAGAAGGGCTTCCTGGGCTAGAGGGAGTAAAGGGGTCTTTTGGGAGTGCAAGCAACCTTTCAGAGCAATTCAGCTCTGGTGCCATATCTCAGGATTATATGTCCACTTACAGCAGTCCACACTTATACCCTAAACCCACCTACCTGCCTCAGTCAGCATTTGCCTTGCCACATTCATACCCACCTCCTGCACCAGGAAATGCATATACCCCCAGCTTAACAGCCCCTAGTTCCCCCTCCCTGCTTCACTCTGGCATACACACACCCACACCTCTGAGCAGCAGCCTCCCAAGCAACCATGGTGTTCAACATCTTAAATGTCTGGAGGAATTCCAAGAACTTCCACGCAACAGGAAATTTGGATTTGAGCAGCCAAAAACAGCCAGAGTGTCAGCATATGAAGTCAGAGATAATAATGATCAGCACATTAGCAATGGTATTGGAAATATAAGTACAGACATCCAAAACTTCAGGCCTCCCTTGCAGCCAAATTTGAAAGTAGAACAAGAGAGAAAAACAAGTCACCTACAACCCTTGGAGACACCTTCTTATGGGGGTTCAGACCAGTACAGCTACCACTGAGCCCCTTTGATTTATGCAATAAACAAGACCATGAAAATTCCATTGGATATGCATATATCCGCACCCTTCTTCAAATTGGAGAGTGTAATTATAAGAGAATGTTAAACGATAATTAGGTCTTAGTACTAGTGCTAGTACTAAAACCTAGCACTAGAACTAAAACCTAATTATCATTTAACATTCTCTCATAATTATACTCTCTAATTTGAAGAAGAGTGCAGATAGTGGAATTTTCATGGTCTTGTTTCATGGTCACAATTGCCCAATTTACACTTTAAAATAGGTTCCAGAACAAATAGGTATGAATGTGTTTATATTTCTCCATTTAGGTTCATTGTTTCTTATCCTCTGTTTTGCTGTCTTTCTTTTATCAATGGGTGAAGTGAAGCACAGCCTATAACACTGGCAAGCTCTAATCCACAAAGTCAATCAATAATTTAAATCTAAAGGAAAGTAGAGATAGGGTAAGAAGTGTGAGGCACAAAGAGGAATTTAAAGAAGGATGTGTTTGTACAATTAAGGGTTTAAGTAAATATATATAATTCTTAAGAAATGCTCAGGAATTTCTGATGTATATCAGAGAAACAATATGAACGTTTATAATGTTAATGTTTTGGTTTTGATGGGCTTACTTTCTCAAACGGTGCTGCAATGTTTCAATAGACTCACTGAATAAGAATTTATTATTTGTATAAAAATGTACAATTGCACAAACATTCAAACAGTGAACCTCTATAATGGGAGGTTTATCTGCCAACCTCGAATGTATCTAATAATCCTCAGGAATTGTGAATGAAGCCATAGAAATTTTAACATAGTCTACTTAATGAGTGCTTTGTCTTTTCCTTTCAACCTTAGTCCTCAATGTGTTATTACTCAATGTGTTATTCATCTCAACATGAAATATGTTACAATTAAAATGTAAATGTTTATGATAGTGGCCACATCTGTATTCCCAAATATTTTTGTGTCAGCTTCGCCATCATATATCCAAATGTCTTAGTAAAATGAACGCTTATCATCTTTAAATATCAGGACTGAAACAAAGTACAAAACAAATGTTCCTTTGCCTTTACCATTCAGAAATATATAAATAATTTGTTCCTCAAATATTTTGAAAGGATTTTCCCCTTTTCTCTTTGTGCTGTGGTACTCACAACAAAGAAACACCCACAGCTTTCCTGAGCTGTCTTAAGATGTAACTCCACTTATTGTTTGTGCTAGGGGAATCTATCCATAGCCACGCCACAGTATTTTTGTGATGTGTGAAGGCAAATGGCTGTTGTACAAACTAGTATTAAACAATCCAAAATTACTACATAAATTTGCTATGCAATTGTGAAATATGTTTATCATTGTAATCCAGTATGTTGCCAAAAACCACTACCTCATGTTTGTGTTAATGATGATTTGTGAATGTGTGAATTTGATTTCTTTTGTTTCTGCTTATAGAACATCTACCTCAAGTATCCTTTATGCAAACTAAAAGCATGTATACCAATGCACACTCCTTTCATCTTGTGATTTTTTGCTGAACACTGATATATGTCATGTGCCCACCAAAGAACATAGAGGGATTTAGCTTGGTTTATATCATTATTTAGCCAAATATCAATCATAAAATTATTTTAAACATTAAACATTTTAAGGGAACATCGAAATAGAATGAAGCAATACCTCCTGATATTATTCCACATTCCACTTGTTAGTCAGATTTATGGCAATATAAATATAAATAATTTTTTGAAAAAACAGTTATACAACTGGTTTCATAAGCTCAAACGCAAATATTGAGAGCCAAATACTGACTTTTACCCCTCAACTTTCACATTTCTTTTGCTCTGTTCAGCCTCTAAAAAAACCCACCCCCAAACCTCCTGTGCAGCAGTATGCAGGGTGACAGATGCTCTATTATCTGCAGACCCCTCCTCTGCCTCTAAATGCACAGCCTACACACACACACACACACACACACACACATTATCCCAGAAAAATGTTTAAAAAACACTACATATGTTAAATCAATAAAAATTTCATATAATTGAAATTTAAGGAATGTTTATGATTGTGGGCAATTTAGAGTTTAGTTTTGTACCAGTTTTGTAGTTTGTAATGCAGTTGATCCAAAACAGCAAAAATTAAAAAAATTAAATATTACCCACCTATGTAGCAATTTCAATTCATGATTCGACTTCTCTTCATTGTATAAGAATACTCCAGATATGAGCAAAGAGAGAGAGAGATTTACAGACACTGGTTACCTACACGCAAACAGATTGGAGAGCTAGTAAACAGAACACATCATCGGAATTTTTTAAAAAGTGTTTTTTGATTACAGTCGTGAACTATGCCTTTAAGTGACATCACATTAGCATTGGGCCAGAAGGTAGTTAACTAAACACTAAATATTTTCAAAAGCATTTAAGGTTCTTGCCACTAGGAGTTTATGATTCCACATAAAATAATTATGAAAACTAGAGGGGGAAGGTTCATGCACAAACTTTGAAATTGGCTTTCAGATATTGCTAACATTGTTCCAACGTTAGCTTATATACTATTTGACAGCTATAAAGTTAAAGTTGTATAACAATAAATCCAACACTATCCTTAAAATACTGAAAATATATTTTGACAGCCACCTTTAAAAATCCACTTTAAAAAACCCATTTTATTTAGACTTCCACCTTAAATAAATTACCACTTCAAATAAACCTTAAACTTCCACATTAAATAAACAAACAGTTAAAATAAACAGACATCTTAAATTACAATGCCATATTAACAAGATTCCCATTATATATAAACTGCCACATTCAATATATTCCACCATAAAAATCATGTCATTCAGATTCTGAATTTCTCACAGAAGCGAGAAAAGTGCTGTTTCTACAGTTAGCCCAGATTTGCAAAGAGAGTGTCTCTAGTCTCCCTATTACAGTTCAATAGAGCAGCACAATGATTCTGAAAGTTTGAAACTGTAATATTAAGGTAGATCTATTACGTTGCTTTAACAACTGGTGGCTTTAGAAAAAATGTGTCAATAGTTATAAAACTATCAAGTTTAGATATGAACAATTAGTATTCCCAGTCTGTTCTAACAAAATACACCTATAAGAGTTACAGAGGTAAAACCATCTCTGTAGTGACCCATAAGGAGTGTCAATTAATTTGCATTTTAATATTAAATTTTTTAAGTATTCTGAATGTTATTTAGACTTTGCAGTTTTAAAACACAAAACAAATAGCAGTGGCTTTAGGCAAACTGGTTTTGGTTGCTTCATGGTCACCACAAATAAAATTTCCATTAATTAATTCATTCATTCATTCATTAATTGTCAGTAACTGCTCATCCAGTTCAGAGCATACCCGGAGTCACTAGGCACAAGGTGGGAACAAATCCTGGAGGAGGCGTCAGTACCCTGCATGACGACACACACTCACACGCTCACCCATGGGCATTTTTTGAGTCGCCAGTGCACTTAACAACGTGTTTTTCGACCGTGGGAGGAAACCAAAGCACCTGGAGGAAGCCCAGGTGGACACCTGGAGAACACACCAAACTCCTCACAGACAGTCACCTGGAGTGTTACTCAAACCCACAATCCCAGGACCCTGGAGCTGTGTGACAGCAACACTACCTGTAAATTTCCAGTTCCTGTTAAATTCTGTTTGTAGACAGATTTTTTTTTTTGCTAATAGTCTGACCCATCCAAAAAAAGTGTTTTTACACTGCAAACAAAATGAATCATGGTTCAGTTTGATCCACACAGTGATTACCTCTATTTGTCAAATTTTTGTGCCATGGTCTGGATTGTGGTCAGAATTACCTTTCAAAATTGCTATTTTGGTCCAAACCAAACTGAAAATTTGGACCTGGTCTGGAAACAAGGTAAATGTGGAACTAACAAGAATAGCTGTTAGCTTAAGAATTTGTTTTCTTTTGCATCTGGAAGGACCATTAACCATTACCTATACTTTCTTTACAAACATTAATTAGTTACTTTAGCTTATAAAATTGATGCAGAAGATAATACAAGTTTACAGAAGCCCTATATTTTTCAATACAACAAATTATTTTGGAGCATTTTTTTTGCTCCAATTCATCATCACAACATAACAAATATTTAATTAAGATTAATTAAGATAACAAATTAATGTTGTATCTTTAAAGTGAATATTTTAGGTTATTTTAGTTTTTTAGTTAATAAATGTTATTTTGCAAATCTTGTGTGTAAACCATACTAGCTAGCTGCTTTCAGAGGATGAGAGGAGCCCATTGACCTTCTTCGTTGACGTGAATCTTAACACACAGACATGGGGAGAACACACCAAACCCCACACAGACAGTCATTGGACCAGGGCTTGAACCCATAGCCCCACAGTGACACTATCTGTTGCTCTACCGTGCTGCCCTATGCGTAAACCAGTAACCCATTATTCCTTAAATTAGAGCATATTATCATTGGCCATATCTTCTCATCCAGTCATTAAAAGGCATGACACAAAGCGTTGCACACTATGTCCCCTATAATTTAACAGATAACATTGAATGTTTTGTTATTGTTTTATACTATTTTATCAGAGTCCTTTGAAAGTCTTTTTAAAATTAAGGAATTAAGGAGGTCATTACAAACAAAACTTCCTCATAGTTTTTTTTTTCATTAAAATATACATATGAATTATGTATGAACAAAAAAACAAACAAACAAAAATGCTTTCAAAACCTTGGTCTTTTATGTTTTTCATAAAATAAACCATCTATTCATTGTTTTGTACCAAAATATTTTATGGAGGTATTTTATTTAGGAAAATGTAGAATTTAAATTCAGTTTAGAGAAGGAAATAAATGTTCTTTTTTCTTAGGAAGAAACACATATGCATCTGAATTCTGTTTATCCTGAGAAGAGACTTGGAGTATGGGAGGTTGTAATGCATTTCAGTTGTTGCTGCAGAACGACACTTTGCACTGCCAGAGGTGAGTGAAGGAGATCCATGAGTCACTCTGACTCTAATGCTGACGTCAATGCATAGTGAGTCAGTAATCTGTATTATTACAGTAAGACCTGTATGATTTCATTCAGTGATTTTTCATGAGTTAATATTTTGGTCCTTTGAAGGATCCTAGGTTGAAGAAGTAGGGTACAGCACTAGTTTGGGCTAAAGTTGGTTTATAGAAACATAGCATATTAGAAATTCCAGTGCAATTTGCTATTACCTAATTTATGTTAAAGAATAAAACAATTCAGCTGCTGTCAGTAATTCAGTTTGTTAATACATTGTCTGTGTAAACATTTTAGCACATTTTCCACATTTCCTAAAGATAAAAGAATAATAATTTCTTGGCTTACTCATATCACCACTGCAGAATCAATATATTGCTTCTCTGAAACAGTAACACGAGGAAGTTTGGAAAAGAAATATAAAAGGGGGAAAAAAACCCTCAACTTTGAGAGGGCACTAATGGAACAGATTTTTTTAAGTACTTTTTGATCCTTTCTGCAGTAGGCATTCAACCATTCATCATCAAATTTAAACACAATATAAAGAACAGCTTTTCATAAAACTTAAAATATGTAAAAAAACAAACAAAAAAACAACAACAACAACACACACACACAAGGGATTTTATCCCAAGAGCAAAATATTAATTTTAAATGCCATTCCCATCTGACACATATTTCAAGACAACACAAGCATGAAGACAATACACATTCTGTCCCATCTCATTCAAATAAAACACAGACACATTCTTATAACTGGAAGGCTGCTTTATTGTTTGGAAAAAGGTTTCGTGCTCAAATGAAGACAGTCTTTCACTGATTCTCACCAAGTCCAAGTGGTTGTGCAACACACCCTCTCCTTTCCAACATCAGTGGCAAGAGATAAGAACAACATTGTCAACCCATAAGCACGTTTGAATTATTATTAGCAAATGAGAGAAATAGCATCTCAGTCATGCTACAAAAGAAAACATACATAAATTAGTATCAATAGAAAAATAAAGAAATAGTCAGAAATAAACAGAAGCTGAGCACAGAAGGCAGACACTTATCTCTCCACAGGCTGAACCATAAAGAGATTTTCCGACTGAGCACTCCAGTGTACACTCAGTCACTTCAGAGTGTGCACACCAACCATCTGCCCCACACTATACTACAACCTCTGAGGATGTAATCAGGCTGATGCCAGTTAAGGTTTTTTTGTTTTTTTTTGTTGGAGGTGTTTTGATTGATTTTTTTTGTTTGTTTTTTTTTTTTTTGTTTGTTTGTTTTTTTTTTAAACAGATGTCTCAGACATCCTGTAGAACAATGCTTTTTTTCCCCAGTGCTCATTTTAAACAAGCTCCACTTGTTTAGGAGAATTGTAATGCAACGTCATCTAAATTTTTGTCAAACAAAAAAGGCAGCAAAAGGCACCTGAAACAAACACAGACAGACAAGAAATGTCTGAAACCATAAATTTAAAGCCTAACACAACGTAAGGATGCAAATTGCATTGCTGTGTACCTAGGAGATGAGGAAAAAGCTACACTCTAGTTAAGCTGTGTCACACACACAGAGTGACCAAATCGTCCACACACACACACACACACACACACACACACACACGCACACACACACACACACACACACACACACACACACACACACACCTACTCAGATTATAATCAAAACATCATGAATGTAGGTGTCTATACCAGAAACTGAGCTATTGTTTATAGGGAGAATGTGCGAGTGTATATTTTATGTATGTATATATGTATGTGTGCGTGTGTGTGTGTGTTTATGTGTACATGTGATGAAGGGTGACACAAGGGTAAATCCTCTTCACACAGGACATAGGTAGAAAATGAGGTGCTGGTAATGCATTCCCCTCCTAAATACAGGAGACATAAAGCAGCTAATACTTCACCATGCATTGAGCTTTAGGCCCACAGATCCAAACACATACACACCTACACACCTTCAGACACTCAGGAACAAACACCCACCCACACACACACACACACACACACACACACACACACACACACACACACATATACAGTCACACTCACTCACTCACTCACTCACTGTGGGCCAGGCCAGAATTTTGGTCGTTCACTGAACATATTGCACAAAAAGAAATTAGACATGTGAGCAAAAAGACAGTCGGTGCTTCCCCTCCACTCCATGCAGAGGTCAACTCAGTGGAGGAAAGTGTTCTAATGTCACATTTATATACATACATATGTATATGTGTGCATATATATACACATATGTACATATACATGTATACATAGATACATATGTAGTATAGCTCTATATATGCCTAGATTTATATATAGATTTATATACTTTTTGCATTTTAATATATATTTGTATTAGATTTCCCTCTTTAATGTGAAAAGTGTCTCAAAAATCTACTCCTTCTAACAAATATTTCACAGTCTACCATGTGAGACCTGGGCAATGAGTGAAGCCATTCTATTCAGGTTATTATTATTCTTCAGGATTAGATTAATAGCAATAGTTTTTAAGTATTTCTGTATTTACATAAATCTATGCATGCTGTTAAAATAAAATTATATATTACATTATTTATAGACTCTTAAAAAGTTCATTCTTAACTTTTCAGCATTTTGTGCCATTTGCAACATAGCTTGTACTGTACAGTATTGTTTTTTTAGTCATTATTTTTTTTTTAATGAGATGCATGGTCAGTTGATGTATAATTTATACAGTCTATTCTTGATGTGCTATGGAACTGTAAATGGTCCTAAATTTGCTGAGCATTTTTGTTGTTTTAGTTGGGCTTTTATTTTTGTTGTTGATGTGTTTTTTTCCCTGGTTCAGATCTGCACCCTCACTGATCACACATACCATAGTTGGTTCCAATTAGGGGCCTGGGGTAAAAAAATTATCAGTACACTACAGAAATTGCAATAGCTCTGGTGCAGTGGCTGCTCTGCTCACAGTAGTTGCCCTGATTACAGGATTAGTTTGATGGTTGTGTACTGATGAGATATATGGCTGACCAGGGGTTTGTTTACTGCACATTTTGGTCAAAGGCCTTGTCTCCCCACTGCAACAGTGGTCGGAATTGGTGCGTGATATTTGATTGATAGTCAGACATCTCATTGCCTCACAGTGATTTCCTCCCTGCAATAGCATGCACCACATTTATTACTGCAGTTACTGTTTGTGTTTGGGTAGATGGCAAACATTCAAATCTCCACACACTGATACAAGCTGCTTTGGCTGGTGAGAGGAGCTCGACTTTGTGTCTATTAGCCTTACAACTCCTGCTCTTTCAGTACAAGTGACAAGATATCACACCCAGTCCAGCACTTCTAAAGAAAAATAACATTCTCTGGGCCTTAGGCACGCCCTTCCTGATGACATCAGAGTCATTAGAATGATAAATCTGCTTTATATCCTGAGAAAAATGGGGGAACTCAACAAGCATCAGTCTGTCTGAAAGCATTAAAGACAGGAGGGTAGGGGTGCATTCCCAATCCACTCCCAGGACATTCTGGAAACTTTCAGACCAAACTTGCACACACTGAATAGTAAGACAGGTCTCTTTGGCTTCTCTTTTTATAGCTGTGACTTCCCAGTACACTCTCTCAGGTTCTTTCCTTGTTGGCATTTGTCCCTGCCCCAGCTACAATCATACAGTTGCTAAACATGTGATGGTTTTATACATACATACATACATACATACATACATACATACATAAAAAAACATAGTTCATTCCTGTGGCATGAACTGGATTAAGAACAGGCATAAACACACAGTAGCAGACCTCTCCAAAGAAATACAATGCAACAGATAAATAATATCTTCATAACAACTTCAAGAAAATAATAATAACTGCCTCTTACTTAAAAAAAAAGAAAAACCTCTTATAGCCCATCTTAATCTTACCCCTGATGAGGATCAAAAATGCCAGCCAACGTGCTACACCCATCATAGTGCCCCACCCAATAACCCAACCCTCCCTGCAAACCAACCTTGCTCTCACCTACAATGTGTCCCGCAGTGGGCCAGCACTGTAGGCAATGTAAGCGATATTGCTGCATACAAATAAAATAAGAACCTTTAGGATTTACATAGTTCTTCTTTCCTAGAATCATTTCCCATTCCATACACACATTCCAACATTCCACTTGTCCATTCACAATCTCCTGAGCAGCAAAAAAATGGGATGTCCTTCTTTAGTTCTATTAACTTTACAAATGTGCCACATTGCTATCATTTCAACAAAAGCCGTTGGGTTTTTATAGGCCCTCTGTAACTACTGAAGCCAAACCCACAGTTGATCTGTTTTTAACTTTACATAATAGAGACGAGTAAATGACACTATGTATTTAGTGTCTGTAGCCAATTCATTTATCAGATTGTACTCAATTCCTTGTAGCAAATTTAACCAGTGGACAGCCTTTAACGTATTGTCAAGCCACTGTGGTAGTCTGTATTAGTGTCTTGTGGACTATGATTACTCATGCAAGATTTCTGATCAAAACATGCCATCATGCAAGTCATTTCTATGCATTGAACAAGCACAATAATTTATTATTCATTTGGAGACGTGTACTGGAGGCCCCTGGTAATTGCCCCCTATCCTATCAGTGTGAAAGCCCATGTAGAAAAAAGCCTTTTGATGTAAGTATAACAAAGATATGATGAAAGAGTTACTGAGGGTGACATGGGCAAAATGTTAAATGTTAATTTTGTTGTTGTTGTTGTTGTTGTTGTTGTTGTTGTCATTGTTGTTGTTCCTCCCCTTTTTCCTTTTTTTGCCGCTCAAATAATGTTAAAGACCATGTAAAGTATATTAAGTGCTGACAAACACAAAGATACTATTTGTATCAGCCAAGCTCTAAGTTTGTGTATCACACTCCACTGATCCCTTCTCATTCTTACAATCATTTTGTGTTCTTCCACATAATTGTGAAATGAAGCAGCACAGACTCCTCCTCTGTCCACTTCTGGAAGTTTAAATAATAAGCAGTGTTCGTTTTCTTCATGGAAATTCCGTAAGCACTGCGTAAGCACAGGATTTTCCAGAATTGGGGAAATCCATGCTGTGAATTCCAGTTTTTCCTTTGTTGTCATATTCCTGCTTAGTAATGAGTTCTGTCCTGAATCACAGAGTAGCCCTCTAATACACGATGTCAAGTATCAATTCTTTGTTAAATTCCTATTTGATTTTGTTTAATCAAGTCTTGATGCAACAGTGTCACACAGGAAGCTGATTATGTTTGGTTTAACTTTTAAGAGTCAAGGTTGAAGAAACCCCAAAATGTTCTGCTGCAGTCATACAACCTGTGAAGTTTGTAAACAATATTTAGTTTTGTTCCTTTATTCTTGGATAATTTGGAAATGATCATTTTCTTGCTTGCAAATAAAAGTAATCTGTACATCTGTGTAGTCTGATTCAGGGTTTCCACTTGTCTTGCTTAAAATTACAGTTGTTATTGTTATGCTAATATCATGACCTTTGTTAGTGTTCATGTGTTTCACTGCTGCAGCTTCAACATTTGGATTCCCTGACATCTTTTTGGTTTCTTCCCTTCTCCTTACGTCCTTTGCCTTCATTGTTGTCGTCTTGCTTTTCCTTTTCTGGCTTGGTTACACTGTCATAAGATGGCAGGGATGCAGTAGAGGGCGTGCTCTCCTTCTTCTCCTGATTTGTCCCTCCATTTTCCAGCTTGTTGTTGACAGGCCTGCGTTTGCAGACGAAGCCTCTGCGGGCCAGGTGGGCCCGGTACACCCTCTGGATGACCACTGCTGACACCTCCTCCTGCTTGCGGCGCAGTGTGGTGGTAATAGGCTCGTAAGAAACTTTGGATGGGTTCGCTGCCACAAAGCGCTCTTCCATCTGCTGACGCATCATGTCCAGATCACCACTGTCACCCAGCACACGTTTGGTGAAGGCAAACAGAATATCCAGGCAGTGGATGCGGTCTCCACTGACCATGGGCAGATCCATGGCGATCAGCTCAATTGTATTGGGTTTAGGCACACGTAGAGGGTGCTCCAATGTATCGGCAAAGTCTGGTAGCTTGGCAAAAGTGATAAACTGTGAAGCATCTGGGTCAAATTTCTCCCAGATTTCATAGAAGGATTCAAAGTCATCCTCACACAGCGGATCAGCACTCTCTTCTGTTGCAACACTGAAGTTCTCCAAGATAATGGCAATGTACATATTTACCACAATCAAGAAGGACACAATGATGTACATTACAAAGAAGAAGATTCCCACTGAAGGGTTGCCACAATCACCCTTTACTGTGGTCCCTGGGTTTTCCTTGAAAGGGTTGCAGTCAGGGGCATAGTTGAGAATGGGTGCCAGCAAGCCATCCCATCCAGCTGAAGTGGTGATCATGAACAAGATTATCATACTGTTACCGAATGTTTCAAAATTGTACATGTCGTCAATGCCTACCTCCCTTTTCACATATGCAAAGTTGGACATGCCAAAGATGGAGAAAATGAACATGACCAGAAAGAGCAGCAGGCCAATATTAAATAAAGCAGGAAGTGACATCATCAAGGCAAACAGTAAAGTCCGGATGCCCTTGGCTCCTTTGATTAAACGCAGGATTCTGCCAATTCTAGCCAGACGAATCACCCTGAACAAAGTAGGTGACACAAAGTACTTCTCAATGAGGTCTGCCAAGAACATACCTACAACATAGGAAACACAAAATAGAAGCAGATTAATGTTAAAAGCATTTAGAACTATGGCACATTTGGTTTCTACATATGTTTTGAAGGAATAGTTTGGTAACAAAAAATGCTTTTATATAATTTTATGTTTACTCCTAATATAGTTGTTCAATCAAAATTCCTTATTTCTTTGATTCATTCTTGGAAACCTAATCTCCACCATTTCATCTAGAAATTTAATTTTAAAAAATTCATTCATTCATTATCTGTAACCGCTTATCAAATCACTGAGTGCAAGGCAGGAAAAAACCCTGGAGGGAGCGCCAGTCTTTCACAGGACAACACACACACACACACACCTTTGATTCACCAATCCACTGTGTGTTCTTGGATTGTGGGAGGAAACCGGAGCAACCAGAGGAAACCCACACAGACATGGGGAGAACACATCAAACTCTTTACAGACAGTCACCTGGAGCAGGACTTGAACCCACAACCTCCAGGTCCCTGGAGCTGTGTGACTGCGACACTACCTGCTGCAGCACTGTGCTGCCCATCTTGGAAAACACTTGCCTTTATAATTGCTTATAGTGATTCTAGCGTTGTATTAGTTTCTTTATCTCTAAAAGTGACAAATGTTGGAACTCAGTGAAATAAATTTAGGTCCAAATATAATTTTCCTCTGGCGGCACGGTGGCGCAGCAGGTAGTGTCACAATCACACAGCTCCGGGGACCTGGAGGTTGTGGGTTCGTTTCCTGCTCCGGGTGACTGTCTGTGAGGAGTTTGGTGTGTTGTCCGCGTGGGTTTCCTCTGGGTGTTCCGGTTTCCTCCCACAGTCCAAAAACACACGTTGGTAGGTGGATTGACGACTCAAAAGTGTCCGTGTGAGTGAATGTGTGTGTGTGTGTCTGTGTTGCCCTGTGAAGGACTGGCGCCCCCTCCAGGGTGTATTCCCACCTTGCGCACAATGATTCCAGGTAGGCTCTGGACCCACCGCGACCCTGAACTGGATAAGCGGTTACAGATAATGAATGAATAATTTTCCTCCAAACTTTTGCTTTAAAGAAAAGAGCAAGAAGCAGGCATTAGAAAAAAATGATTAAGTTAGGACAACCCACCTAGGTACATTTTACTCACCTACAATAGATAAAATCACCACAACGCAGTCAAAGATGTTCCAGCCATTGGTGAAATAATAATGGCGTAATGCAAATAGTTTCAAAACAAACTCGCCAGTGAAAGCAACAATGAAGACAAAGTTGATCCAGTACAGAATGTTCTCTGTCTCATCTGACTGGTCATCTGTTTCCACCATCATAGTAACCATGTTAAGACAAATGAGCATCATGATGGAGATGTCAAAGGCCTGCTGTGTGACAAAGTCAAATACCATTCCCTGGATGTTGTTCTAAAAAACAAAAGGAAGCCAGGATGTAAACAATGTAAAAAAATAATTCCTTTTACATTTTTTCATCAAATGAGGGAATAAGCCTAGAGGTGGCATACCTGTGGTCTGGGAATGGGCTTCTGGGGTTTCTTTGAGCCCAATTTCTTCATAGCATTGTAGTATTTCTTTTGTTCTTCTGTCATGAAGATATCCTGACCTCCAAAGTATAGAGAAAAATTACACTGGTTACAATCTCACAATCTATATTTGTAAAGACATGCATGTATATGGGGAATGGTCAGATTTAAACAGGTAAGTTTAAAGTAAGGGTAATTATTTATTAACATTATAAATTGTTTATTATAAGAATTTATATCACCTTCAAGACAGAGTTAAAACAAACAGGCATAAAAAATAATGAAACCTATGTATCAAGGTTAAAATGAAACTGTAAAATGCAAAATGGCAATATAATTTAATAATTCCATTTTTATTTGCTATTTAAAAGTTATATGAATACTTTTGAATTAAATTAAATGAAACTGTAATTCACAATATACATCTGCACTCAGTGACAGTGTGTTTGAAATGTAATTTTGTACCTAACTACCATGCTAGAAAGAGGGCAAATTCAAATGTTAAATGGGACACTTCTCCAATTTGAAGTAACATTATCACCCCTATGCAATAAAAAAAAATTATAAAAAAAAAACAAAAGACGAAGACTCCCAGATTCTGCATAAGGTTGCTGAAGCTTTGGAGCTTCAAATGGCACCTGTGGTTTACGGAGAGGCTATCTTTTTTTTTTATATATATATATATATATTCCACCTGCTGCCACACAGTCAATTAAACCTTTTCATGGAGTCAGGCATAAAAATGAAGGTATAAGACAGGTAAAAATTAATTAATCGCACATGGTTCTATTTCTCTCCCTTCTTCACCTTCTCTGCTAATGTAAGTGTAGCTTAACACTTCGGACTGTACGACTGTAGCATGGTTTTTGGTTTATTTAATTTTAGCACCCTTGTTCAATTTTGCTTGTTTCAAGTTAAAATTTGTGATTATGTCATTTTATATATTACATTCTCATTTTCATTTTTGTAGTGATATGCTTTCGTATAAAGGAACAAAGACATAAACACTTATCTTTTTCTTCTGCTGGTTGAAGTTGTCAATGATGACACCAATGAAGAGATTGAGTGTAAAAAAGGAGCCAAAGATGATGAAGATGACAAAGTATATGTACATGTAGATATTGTCTTCATACTTCGGTTGGTCTTCAACCTGGAAACAACAACAGCAAATAATTTACTCACTGGCAGCATTTATTGTCACAAAGACACATTATTGCATAAATTTACATGAATTCTGAAATATACAATGGGGAAACACTTGAATGAAACGAAAAGCTTATTAAAACTGTTGCATATACCAAAATTAAAATCCAAAGCATTAAGGACATTTTATTTACCTTTCTGGAATCCACAGCTGCATACATGATGTCCATCCAGCCTTTGAATGTGGCCTGAAAACAGAAAATGCAGCAATAATGAGATGTCAGTGATAATCATAAGGTCATAGTTTGCAATTATTTTGTATTGTATGTCATACTTGCATATATAAAGTATTTACATTTCTGTAACTCCATTAACAAAATACTATTTAAAAAATAAATAAAACGCACCACTTGCAGAAGTGCCAGGTATCCAGCACCCACGTTATCAAAGTTGATCTTAACATTCTTCCAGCGAACATCAGAGTGATTAGCGTTGATGAGAGCAAAACATTGTGTCTTATTGTTGACATCATCTGGTTGAAAATACTCCTCCGCTGTCACATTAAAGCAGTAGTAGTATTTTCCGGCAAACAGGTTAACCCCCATTATACTGAAGATGAGCCAGAATATCAGACACACCAACAGCACATTCATAATAGAGGGGATGGCTCCTACCAGAGCGTTCACAACAACCTAATACACAGAGTGATAGAAGGACAGGTAGTGGGGGAAAAAAGGGAAGAGAAACAAATGTCTGAGTACATATAACGAATTAGGTCTTGTCCTCAAATACTCATGATATATTTATACCCAAACAACTAACCTAACCAAGAACATTTAAAAGGGAACCTAACTCATTTCTGCATGTGTAACTATACAGTCAAACTATGTTACATTATTTATCTAAATCTATGGGTTTAAGGCTTTGGATTAAACAAACTATTTCTAAATTTATTCCTGAATTTTTCTTTTCAAGCAATATAGTAAAACAGAAAAAGAGTGAAATTCCCTTCAATCCCTAACAGTCCTTAGTCTGGAACTATCCACATTTAATATATCTGAAGCATAATGAAAATAATATATAATTTAACGTACACACATATAAGCTGCATACTGGAATGACACCAGCATCTCTGAGTAGATTCAGAGAAAATACCCCCTTTAAAAATGTGCTCCAAAACATTCTTTCAGCAATGTCATAACAGAACCATTTTTGGTTCCCTGAAGAACAATGTTTAAAATAGAAGTCTAAAGAACCTTTTAAAGTTTTATAGAATCTTCATATAATATAATGGTTATACTCAAATTTAAAGGTTTTCTAAAGAGTTACTTCACTCATACATGACATTCACAAAAATTGCCCTCTAAAGGACCGTCCATTAAAGGGTTCTTTTGGGAACCAAAATTGGTTTTTCTATGGCATTATAAATAAATGTCACAGTTTTTGGAACCTTCAATTTTTATGAATGTCACTGCTGTAGAAGCTCGGTGGACCCATGATTGTGGTCACTGTATTTATTCTTAAACAGCCATTTCCCAAATATCTTTTCAGGTGTATTTTCAGAATATTTATTCTGATTTATTTAATTTTAGTGTCATTTATTTTATGTGTAAGTTCACATATGAAACTGGTACTGACAATAGCTGAAACAATCAAAATGAATACCAGACAACTGTGTGGATGAAGAGCAGTTCCACACTTAATAGCAATAAACAAGGGGATATTTTAGTGTGTAAATATACACATACAAGTTAAATAAAGCAGGCCAACTATAATACATTTGTGGAGACCATCATCACAATATTATTCTAAAAATCTGAGAATCTTCAACCAATAGAACCCTTCATAGACTCTTGTCATTCCAGTATACTGCTGTAAGTTTAGAAAAAAAACTCAGTCATTCAGAGAACAATGCCAGCCAATGAAGAAGAGATGTGGCCAGGCTTCACCTCCCCAGTCCACACTCTCATAATACACACAAAAGCAATGATGGCACTGGCTGGCAGGATAATGCTCTATTGTAGCAGGCTAGCAGAAGATCATGCAGAGCCAAGAGCAGGGCCTGACTGCTAAATTATACCATGTTCCCCTCTGGCACACAAACCTACCCACCCAGTTTAAGCAGTTAGCCAAGTTAGGCTTTAACAGGAATTGATTATGATAAATTCAACAAACAAAATTAAATTAGACACATTATTCACATTCTAATATTTGGTTATGTGTCTCTTTGCTTTAATAACAAGAGCAATCATATAAACTAAGGCTACCTTTTGAGACTTAATGTACATTTTAGCCCAGAGAATGCATATTTTGTCAGACTTGTGTACATTCTAAACTCTGGTGTCAACCTTAACTGATGTTTCAATTTGAGAGCTGGGATTAAGACATTTTTACTGATCAGTCAAACTGTCTGAGTGTTTCATTATGTTGCATTAAGACACCATACACTTATCAAACAAGAATGTGCAAATATTAATGTTGTATTCTAGTCAGATATGGTATGGCAGCTAAAATGCTGAAGTGGGCTAAAATGATCATTTGACTGGTGCAAACTTTTTAAAGACATTATACCATTATATCTATGTTTATATTTAATGTTCATATTTCTAAATGTTAAGGCCAACCAAACTAACACCATTATATACATTCCAGGATCCTATATTTCAGCTAAATTTTTTCTCTAAATGTTAGGATGGGCTTTTACAAACCTCAGCTAATATAATGCACAGTGTAGAGGGGAGCTTGGTTTTGTGTGTGTGTGTGTGTGTATGTGTGTTTGTGTGGTGTGTTTGTGTGTGTGTGTGTGTGTGTGTGTGTGTGTGAGAGAGAGAGAGAGAGTGAATTGAGAAAAGCATGCAAATTACATGACATACCTAAGTTACAAGAGTGAGGTTAATTAAATAATGTAATAATTTTTCAGCAGCTTTAGTAGAGATTCAATCAAAAGGCCTACACTTTTAACAATAACATTAATTACATTTAGAAACACCAATTTATCAAAAGAGTCATTCAGTACTCTTTAAATAAATTATATTTGTATATGTTGTTTGATACACAAGGCTTTATTTTACATGGGTAACAAATTATATTTATGTTAAAAAGGCAATTCTCATGTCTGTATCCTTTCCATGCTACTCCTTTGTTAAAAATCATAATCCCAAATTTTAGGTCAGCCTCAGCATTCTCACAAATATTTTACAAATGATGCATTAAATAATGCTAAAATGTAAGCTAGGGTTTGCCTCCATTTTAAAATGTCTGAACCGAGATGGTTCTTTGGTTGTAGGGTGGGTGAATTTGTGTTCGTGTGAGTGGAGTATATTAGGGCTGGACAGGGTATGGGTGTTGAAGTCAGAGGTGGGAGGAGAAACTATTAGTGCAGTTGACGACTGAGACAACAGGATGCTTGACACCTCACAGGTCTTGAGCAGGTTTTCTCTGCCCAACTATAATAAAAAAAAAATGCATCTACTGCTATCCACTTGTGATAAGGCAGATAGTAACCAAAATTGGAACAAAAATGATATCTATCTAATATTATCTAATAATTAATTTTTAACTAAAACTATCAAAGCAATGTGCTGTATACAAATCTAGCAAATCCATCAATAGGAACTATCATGACGCAATGTTTAGAAATTTTCATGCGAATGTTTTCAAAATACATGCATTTGAAGTGCATCTCAGCCACGATGGTGTATTATACAGGTCCCCTACATTTACTGGCCCTTTATTCTGACTATGTGTAATACGTTTTGCGTAATGATGGTTCTTTGCATGCGGAAGTGTTGTCACAGAGTGACGGGCATGCACTGGGTAGCTTTGGATCTTACCCTCATGCCCTCAAACCGGGACAAAGCTCTCAGGGGCCTGAGGGCTCTTAAAGTCCTCAAGGACTTAATGGGGCCCAAGTCTGAGTACCCCAGCGCATTAGCTATAAGGCTGACTATAGACACCTACACAGAGAAAGGGAGGAAAAGAAAGAGAGAGTGGGCCAAAGTGTTAGAGTCAAAGAGGATGTCAGTGAGAGAGAGAGAGAGAGAGACCCTATGTTGATATTCAGCTGGAGAGTGAGAGACATAACAGATATATTAATACATAGATAAGAGTGTGTTTATGTATGTATGTATGTGTATGAAAACAAACAAAAGAGAGAGACAACAAGGTAAAACGTGGGGTTATCCAGTCAGAAGTGTTACAGGGATGGTGGATGCCCCCAGGCTTTTTCCTTTGTTTTTTTAACAACTTTTTTTTTTTAATTCTTGGTGTGTGATCTGTTTTGTTATTGCAGGCAGACGAAGCTTGGAAAGCGGCTTAACAGCAAACCTGGAAGGAAACGTGTGGTTGAGATACTGGGAGAGAAAGAAAGACCAGACAATAAGAAGGAGGAGGAGGGAAACTTTAAAGAGAAGAGGCAAAGAGGTGTGCACAAACTTTACAAGCACATCCACTGTACTCCGAACAGACGAAATACACACGATACATACAAACACGCACCGTATACAGTACACACAAGACTAGTAGAGAGTCGTTAGGGTGGGAGGGCGGTTTTGGGAGAGCAAGGAGGCAGAGAGAGAGAGGAGCTCCTGTCAGAGAGAGACAGTCCTAACAGTGACCTTACCCTGGCCCCTCACTCCCTGGCCCTCACAGGCCCCTCAGTGCCTCTGGATCCATCAGCGCTAAAGAAAGACAAGGTTACAGTCACCTGTCAGAGATACAAGCCACATGAATCTGTATACAGCTTTCACAAAGGTAAACCATCGCTTAGTCAAGGCATGAACAGAAAGCAAGTTTTTGCAATTTTAAATCTCATATGTGCACTGAAAAGCACAGTGTATTGCTGTGTATCCTACAGGTGCTGGTCATAAAATTAGAATATCATGAATAAGTTTATTAATTTCAGTAATTCAATTCAAAAAGTGAAACTTGTATATTATACTCATTCATTACACACAGACTGATATATTTCAAGTGTTTATTTATTTTAATTTGATGCTTATAACTGACAACTAATGGAAAAATTTGAATGTTGTGAAAAGGTTCAATATTGAAGACACCTGGTGCCACACTCTAATCAGTTAATTAACTCAAAACACCTGCAAATACCTTTAAATGGTCTCTCAGTCTAGTTCTGTAGGCTACACAACCATGGGGAAGACTGCTGATTTGACAGTTGTCCAAAAAAAGACCATTGACACCTTACACAAGCAGGGCAAGACACAAAAGGTCATTGCTAAAGAGGCTGACTGTTCACAGAGCTCTGTGTCCAAGCACATTAATAGAGAGGCGAAGGGAAGGAAAAGATGTGGCAGAAAAAAAGTGTACAAGCAACAGGGATAACCTGTAAGAGTATTGTGAAACAAAACCCATTTAAAAATGTGGGGGAGATTCACAAAGACTGGACTGCTTTAAGAACCACCACACAGACGTATGCAAGACATGGGTTTCAGCTGTCGCATTCCTTGTGTCAAGCCACTCTTAAACAAGAGACAGTGTCAGAAGCGTCTTGCTTCCAAACAGGACTGGACTGCTGCTGAGTGTTCCAAAGTTATGTTCTCAGATGAAAGTTTTTTCATTTCTATTGGAAATCAAGGTCCCAGAGTCTGGAGGAAGACAGGAGAGGCACAGAATCCATGTTGCTTGAGGTCCAGTGTAAAGTTTCCACAGTCAGTGATGGTTTGGGGTGCCATGTCATCTGCTGGTGTTGGTCCACTGTGGGGTCCACCTTTTCTGAGGTCCAAGGTCAACACAGCCATCTACCAGGACGTTTTAGAGCACTTCATGCTTCCTGCTGCTGAACAACTTTATGGAGATGTAGATTTCATTTTCCAACAGGACTTGGCACCTCCACACAGTGCCAAAGCTACCAGTACCTGGTTTAAGGACCATGGTATCCCTGTTCTTAATTGGCCAGCAAACTCAACTGACCTTAACCCCATAGAAAATCTATGGGGTATTATGAAGAGGAAGATGCAATACACCAGACCCAACAATGCAGAAGAGCTAAAGGGCACTATCAGAGCAACCTAGGCTCTCATAACACCTGAGCAGTGCTACAGACTGATTGAATCCATGCCACGCTGCATTGCTGCAGTAATTCAGGCAACAGGAGCCCCAAGGATAATTGAGTGCATGCTCATACTTTTCATGTTTGTAATTTTCAGTTGGCCAGCATTTCTAAAAATCCTTTTTTTGTATTGGTCTTAAGTAATATTCAAATTTTCTGAGATACTGAATTTGGGGTTTTCATTAGTTGTCAGTTATAATCATCAAATTAAAAAAATATGAGGGCGGCACGATGGCGCAGCAGGTAGTGTCGCAGTCACACAGCTCCAGGGACCTGGAGGTTGTGGGTTCGATTCCCGCTCCGGGTGACTGTCTGTGAGGAGTTGGTGTGTTCTCCCCGTGTCCGCGTGGGTTTCCTCCGGGTGCTCCGGTTTCCTCCCACAGTCCAAAAAAAAAAACACACGTTGCAGGTGGATTGGCGACTCGAAAGTTTCCGTAGGTGTGAGTGAATGTGTGTGTGTCTGTGTTGCCCTGTGAAGGACTGGCGTCCCCTCCAGGGTGTATTCCCGCCTTGCGCCCGATGATTCCAGGTAGGCTCTGGACCCCCCGCGACCCTAAATTGGATAAGCGGTTACAGATGGATGTGTGTAATGAATGAGCATAATATACAAGCTTCTCTTTTTGAATGGAATTACTGAAATAAATCAAAAAACTTTTTCATGATATTCTAATTTTATGACCAGCACCTGTATATCTCCCACATACACCTGACCAAATTAAAGAATACGGAATATTTAATATGTTTTTAATAAACACAAGTTCTCTGTGCTAGAGTTCCATAAATTCACAGAAGTTTAGTACTAAGTAGGTTTATTCCGAAGAAGACAGTTGTTACACAAATAAAATAACAGGAAATCAACTAACAACATGTATTTTCACACATAGTTTGGAAAAAATCATCATGCAGTATTGTTTCTTTTGTGCAAATTACTGTCAGTAATCAATTTTTGCACCATCAAACTTTCTGCATCTTTTGTCTTCACATAACTGTTTGAATTTTTAGCAAGTGTCTGATTAGGTCTCTTTGGAGTCAAAGCATTATAATACATATTTCAACAACAAATTTGTTCATGTATTAAAAATGCTTTTGTCTTTGGTGATAGGTGTCACCAAACACTTGACAGGCATTGTACACTCGCTTTTATAGGGCTCCCCAAATTTCTTTGACCATACTGCACAGTGCTGGCACATTTTTCCTTTTTGTTGTCTTTATAAATAAGCTAGTCATATTTTGGATGCTTAAAATGCAAGAAATAATTAACTAGAATCTCTGTGAGAAACAGTGGACACAGCCAATTATATCAGCTGTTATATGCAAAGGACAAGTAAAACAGTCCTTTCCAGAACATGAATCCTGGCATGATGTCCATTCTGCACCTATCGCTGTTTGAAACTCAACAGGAAGAGACTGACATAATAGCATATATGGACTGATGACATTGCAATTTTTACCTATCCACACTTCAAAGTGTCTGCTGCCTGCAATGATATCACGTTCCTGGACAAATCATGTTCATAAATGTTTTTTTTTTCTTTTTTTTTTTGTTAAATACATTTTCCCTCAAATGTTTTTCAGTGCAAAATGTACAAGGTAGGTACACACTCTGAACCGGGCACTGATAAATGGCAGGGCATCACACACACACACACTCAGTCTCTCAAATCTGTGGACAGTTTTAGATGGCCAACTGCCCTACCAAAATAAGTTTTGGGAGTGTGGGAGAAACTAGAGGAACCCATGCACAAAACACAATATCACAGACAGCAACTGGAGGCAGGGATCAAACCCAGGACCCTTTAGTATTTACTTGTGTTTTCTGAGGCCTAATTCCAATCTGTGTTTTCCTACTCAAAGTGCATTGCAAACTGTGAACTTTACAACAGGTAAAGTGGGAGAAAATGTTGGCTGTTATTTCTCAGGGTAAAGACACTTTATTTATTTCAGACAGCTAAGGTAAATTTAATTATGATTCAAATGTTAGGACATTTTTTCGAACCGTGAGCTACAAAATGTATTGCATATAGATGTATTTGTGTGTGAAAAATGAGTAAATCAACTAGCTACTTTTCAACTCTCAGATGACCGCAATGCTGAATATGATGAAGCAGTTACAGGTAAATTATGTATTAATTAATTTATAGTGTAATTAAAAATCCAATGTTTTAAAAAATATAGACACTGTGGAAAATGCATTACTCCACACCTGCATGTAAAGAAATCCCATCTAAAGTTTACTAATTATGAAGAACCCTGAACTGTAAGATTTGGTCATGACAGAATGACTGATACCAGTCATATCTGATACCAGACACCGACTTATAACTTCAAAGATTGCAGGATCAATCTAATATACTAAGATGGCTAATAATCAGTGAATGCAGATTGGTCACAAAGGCTTTATTATCTTAAGATAACTTCATTCTGCTATGTGATGACAGATATGCCATTCAATTCAAATGAACCATGTTTAACATTGTATTCAAATGACTCTTCAGAGGGTTATATAGATTTTTACACCTTAGAACAGAAAAAAACTTATATTATATAACACACAACATAAACACAAATGTAAAACATCACATAATAAATAAAGTTAAAATGCATAACCAAAGTTCCAGGTTCACACATTGATATACGTCTGAGCAGCAGAGGAACCTGCATGCTAATGCACTAACAAAACAAATTTCATGAAGTCATGAAGTAAATATATTAAAATATCAAATATAAGATAAGAGAGTTTTTTAAAGTACATTCAATTGTCTACCGCTTTTTTGTCAATATAGTGCCAAATTAATATTATTAATTTCGCATAATTAAAAATCGTCTGAAAAATTATCACAATCAATGATAGAATATGCAAAAGCATTTGCAGCTGAAGTAAAACCTAGAAGACTGAAGTGATAAACTCTGTTACTCAGGTTTATATATCATAGTAAGTACTCATCAGCTTGTGGGACATCAGCTTACAGAGAGAAAAAGACAGAGAGTAATGGGCTGACACAGAACATGAGATATTACCAAAAAAAATGAGGGGGAAAGAGTGTAAGAAATAGAGATGCTTACATCCACAATGAAGAAGTCCAGCCAGCACCAGGCATTGGTGAAGTATTTGACAAAGCCATATGCCACCCATTTCAGCAACATCTCAAGGATGAAGATGTAGGTGAAGACTCGATCTGCATATTCTAGAATAATCTGGATGGTTTTTCTCTGCTCAATGTACACATCTTCAAAAGCCTTGAAAAATAAAATAGAACATTTCGTTTTTTTTTTCAGAAATCAAAGTACAATGGTAAACATAGGAATAAACTAATAGCCAAATACTCGCAAAAACATTATATTTCATTCATTCATTCATTCATTTTCTTTAACTTCTTCATCCTGTCTAGGCTCTCAGTGGGTCCAGAGCTATATTCACTGGGCACAAGGCAGGAACACACCTCAGACAGTGTACAAGTGTGGAAGTCACTCACACCCATGGACACTTTTTCACATCCAATCCACATATAAACATGCTTTTGGACTGTGGGAGGAAAATGGCACTCCCAAAGAATACCCATGCAGACACATGGAGAACACACCAGACTCCTCAAAGACAGTGTGCCAGGGAATAATAAGGGAATTTAATCGATAAGCCCAGGAACAAGGGACTATGTGACAGCAAAACTATTTCTTGCGCCACCATGTTGCTCCATTATTTCATAATATTTAATGTGGATTTAATGTCTGTGGTAAATGAACATAGTTACAGGTTTTCAAACAACTACAATATCACAACAAGGAAATTTGTCAGTTAACATTCTCATGCCTTTTGTCTTGCATTCCTAATTTGTCCTGAATGTATGTAGATGTCTGTTTGCAGGCATGTGTTTATTTATTGCTTTAAAGAGGCTGAGCTAGACTGTAATCAGCCATTTGGCTACAGTCCCTGCAGCTACACCAGAGAGTAGCACTGCAGCCTCACTTACATTAACTCCATCTTTCACCAAGATGCTGAGTTAGGCCACAGTCCCTAAGTGTGGCTGCAAGAGATACTGCAGAATCCTCTGCATGTGGGGCTTTTTCAACAGCGTTTACCTACAGTCCCTTCAAGCAGCCCAAAGATACTGCAGCCTAAAGACAGACTGCTGAGCTACATGAGCCAGTATAGTGTACTACAACAGCAAGCATTATTCAACCATACATCTTACATCATACAGCATAAAGCATGTCCAGTGGTTTTGCAGTCTCTGTAAATTATTTGATTGACTAGAACATATTATCAGTAATTCATATTTGATAAACTGTGTAATCATGCAGCTTTTTTCTTTGACTGTCAATCAAACAACTTGGAGGTTTTGGCATTTGAGTATAGCTGTGTGTGTGTGTGTGTGTGTGTGTGTGTGTGTGTGTGTCTCACCAGAGCCCCAGAACTGAGTAGAATCATAAAGATGATGAGTGTCTCAAACCAGTTGTGTTCTACAATGAGGTAGCAGGTTTTTCTCAGGTACCACCAGTGTTTTCCCCAGCCCTCAGTGATGGACACATCACAGCACTTATATCGCGCCACACATGCTGAAGCACACACAATTTTAAAATGAATTAATACATATAAAAAAATAATTACACAAACTGCATATAAATTACAATGCAAAAAACCACACTTCCTTTATAAAATTCCAGTCAAAATTAACCCCAAGTACCTGCAAACTTACATTTGTCATAAAATTACTAAAAAAATATACCTTACCGTTATTTTTAAATTTTAGTATTTAGTGTGTCCACCATTGTCACCATTGCAGCTTCCAGTGTTATTGGGAGGTTTGGAAGTTTCAGTTTCAGAAATATACAAATTTCCTTTTAGGTCATTTTTTGATGCCAGTTATATTTTCTGATTCTCAAGCAGACAACACAAGTACATGAAAAACATCAAATTCTATCCTTGACCCTGCTGTAGCTTACCATCAGTCCAGCATGGCTCTGGATCAAGATATTCCTCCACAACCTCCACAGCAGCCACCTCTTCTTCATCAGGTTTTATGTCTATAGTGCTGCCCTCAGAAGAGCTGGTATCATCCAACTGAGAGAACAGAAAGTCTGCATGAGTTGGGAGCTTTTACATTCACTTTCACAGATGAACTGGTCCACTACATTAGACCTTTGGCCTATCCATTTAACTACAATATTGATAGGGGTTTTAACCATGAATGGTCTTGTCCCTATATTTGTAGACCAGATCAAACACTTAAATATTTCTTCTTCAGCTATCCCACATGGGCATTTTGGACCAAGGTCTTTGTAAAATCCCCACTCCCAGAAAAGTTTTACAATTTTCTATAAAAAAGTAAAGTTATATTTCTCTGGCAGTGGTGATGAATAGGTCTGGTCCTGACATTGTAAATATTCCTCAGACCATGATAATTCCACCTCGATCAATTCCTACAAAAACTTTCTCATAGCAGATACGCCGGTTATTTTATATATTAAAGATCCATTATAATTCACATGAATGAGCCATTGATATCTGCATTTCTTATCAGTTTTGTGTAATACTTAAATCATTTCAAATGATTTCACTCAAATAGCAAGACTTCTACATTACCTACAAAAAACAGCACAAACCTCCAAAGTTGCAAGAGTTTTATAGAAAACTGAGTGACCCTTACAAAATAAACAACACTAAAATGCATCTTTAACAAGAAAGAGACAGTTATATTTGATTAAATTATGAACAGCTTATTAAATACAATGGCTAATTTAGAAGCCAATCTCTAGAAACTATCCAAAAGTACAAAGTAAAATACTTAACACATCAGCTTCTAAATAAATATAAAGTCAGACCGGTTTAAATTTCATGAATTAAATTACAGAATTACTACATGTTGTTTGTGGAGTTTATGGCAGTGGCAAGTTGCTTGTGTTTCATGGTCAGCCACCACAGGTTAAAACTGACAGCAGCCTTTAGGTGGTGTGATTAATATTATTCTCTTAGCAATATACAATAAATGCCTAAATTACTTATGACTGAGGTACCATATTTAAAAAAACACCAATTATGCAATTAAAAAAACTAAAAGGTGTTCTCAAGGATATCCATAACAAATTGGGAAAAGAATACTATGTATGTGGGTCCAGAGCCTACCTGGAATCATTGGGCGCAAGGCGGGGAATACACCCTGGAGGGGGCGCCAGTCCTTCACAGGGCAACACAGACACACACACACACATTCACACCTACGGACACTTTGGAGTCACCAATCCACCTACCAACGTGTGTTTTTGGACCATTGGAGGAAACCGGAGCACCCGGAGGAAACCCACACGGACACAGGGAGAACACACCAACTCCTCACAGACAGTCACCTGGAGCGGGAATCGAACCCACAACCTCCAGGTCCCTGGAACTGTGTGACTGCGCCACTGTGCTGCCCACAAATTCTCTCATTATAGTAAAATATAATATATTTAAAATATAAAATGTAATATTAAATAAAGATGATATATGACCATTTTTTTCAAAAGCTACCACAGTTCCCTGGGATCTTAATAAAATGCCTTTGAAATGCTTTAGACAAAAAGTATTATTTTTACCCTGCCTATAAAACCACATTATTCAGAAAATCCGGTTTCAGCCACTGTTGTGAACAAACCTCTGTTTATTTTCAAGTGCAAGAACCCAGGAGAGAAGCACAAATAACTTGCACATTGGCTTTGTTCTCTTCCTTCTCCATTGTGCTATCAGGCAGATCAAAAAAATGCTTTGGTTTGTTTTATTTCAATGTGTGGGTTGGTAGGAGCTCCCTTTCCCCAAATTGATGTGGCAGTGTATTACCTAATTATTGCCATTTCAAAATGTTATGGAATTTTGCTTTTTTCATATAAAAACAATTAATTGTTCAAGCTACACAGAGGTTTACTGGAAAAGGGAGACACAGTGTATACTGCTTAATATGTTTGTAACTTCATTTTTATGGATTATGGAATTACATGGATGTGGTAAATCTAAGGGGAGAAACCACTACAAACTCAAACCTCAGCTATGTCAGCAAGGTTACACACAGATACACACACACACACACACACACACACACACACAAAGAATTACATGCATTCCAGAACCAAAAAAAAAAAACCAAACAAACCACACCCAGTAAAAGTGCTACCAAGTTCCAACCACTTTACAGTAACCAAAAAACACATTCATAGACAAGTCCATCACAGTCGGGTCTCCATTGGCAGGGCCCGACCCTGATCTGAGGAAGCCAGGATGACGCTGCAGTTTTATAAAATCACTGTCGTCAGCACCCACACACACTCATAGACAGACACACGCACAGACACACACAGAAGCAGTAATAGAATCAAAGAACACTCACACACCACCACTGCAGTCCTCGCTGACCCAGCCCAGCCAATCAAAGCCTCAGATCTACCCAGCTGTGCCCTGACTGGCTGCACAACAGTACCTGCTAAAACATCATTGGATTTAATTCAGTGCTTGGCACGTGTAGTCCAGCGGTACACGATCTGTCCCTCTAAACTGGGTCAAGGTGACCTAGACATCACACAGACACCCAAACTATGACAGGAAACCCTGTGTAAGAGGAGAGAAAGCAAGCGACTGTAAGAGAGGGATGTGGAGAATGCGCTAGAGGAAGATACAAGGACACCCTTTCAGTCACCATTTCAGTCTTAGGTAACATCCATGTGTCCATCTAAAAGTCTTTTGTATGTCTGTCTGCTTGTTTACTCATCTATCAGTTAGTCCACAATGTATATTCTTACCATATATTAGTCATTGTATATTAACTATCACTCAAGTTACTCTCTTCTTTCGCTACTGTAAAAACGGTATGTATAGTAAGTACACAACAGAGAGCAAACCTTCACACACAAA
This sequence comes from Hoplias malabaricus, assembly GCF_029633855.1. Lineage (NCBI taxonomy): Eukaryota > Metazoa > Chordata > Actinopteri > Characiformes > Erythrinidae > Hoplias > Hoplias malabaricus. Next base: position 52,453,614 of record NC_089802.1, on the reverse strand, counting down.
AGAATTCTGACCAATAAAGCAAAACATTACATCATCTCCTGGACTGCATCTATTCTCTGGCTGAGTGGATAAGCACTCAGCAGTAACAGGGAGGCGATAAATCACAGCCCTAGCCCAGCTAAACTCTATGGCCATACAGCCTACACAGCATGAATCTACCCATACAACCTTAATCTACACCTAGTGACTTATTCACCCATATTTTTATTGGCATCACATAAGCTGTGTAATGTATAGTTTGCATTATAATTAATTCACTACATCAACACTAGGAATTTTCCAAAAAAGCTGATTTTACTAAATATTCCAAGTGAGCAATTCTGATGTAACAGTGGGAATAAACTCCCTCAGAACATGTGGAAGAAACACTAAGAGAAGAACCAGGACACAAAAACTAAGATCCTCTGGTCAACACTGAAGCAAACTATAATGATAACACAATAAAAGCCATCAGCATAAAGAGTTATGGATTAATATCAATGAGCAACATTGAATATAAAAAAGAAAACACCAAAAAAGTCTGTTATTGTACAAAATTATATGGATTATCTTATGAAAAAAAAAAGACTTATTATGACCCTATCAGAATAAGAATGTCCATGAAAAACAACTGTAAGCAGTCTATCATTACTGCTATATAAATACCTTAAAATCTACATTAAGAAACTATAATGTGGCAAGTGAACAAGGCCTGAGATCAAACAAGTACCCCACAATATGTCCACAATATGATGAAGGATACAGTATTCTGATTAGTTTGCTGCAAACTGAGTTTGCGATATTCTTTGGATAAACACACTGGTGGACTACTGCACAAATGGTTTAAGACTGCACAATTTGACCAAATGATTTACATTTATTGGATGATATAAGAGTCTTGATTCACCCAAACGCCCACAGAAACTCATCAGGGAAGTGTGAGGATGTACCAGGACACTTACAGAACAAAATAAAACATTCAGTGACGTGTTTAAAGGCTTGTTTACACATTTGAAGCTTTAGAGACATCATTGTTATTATACTGATCTTCAAAGGACATGCTGTGCAGTTCAGATCCATAGGAAATAAATTATGAGGACACTCTTGTGCTAAAAACTATAAATTCCTACATGTACTATGAGAAAAAAGGATTAATATCAAATATACTGTACAGTTTTAGCATAAATTTTATCCAGCGCTTAATATGCAATACAAGTTTAAAAACTGTCGTGTCTGTATTTCTGCCTAAACAGGGAATCACAATGTTTTTTTTTATGTGTGCCAAGCAATGATGAAGTGTTCACGCTTGTGTTTTGAAGAGTAACCATGCTTGAATGCCTCTGCAGGACAGTCTTTTCCATATGAATTTTGCTAAAAGCATTTTCCGAGATATAAGTCCTGTGTAGTAAGCACCACTAAGCCTTTTTCAATTCCATATAGAATTGTGTACACATAGATTTTTCCACAAGCATAATTTCAGCTGATACAGAAATCAATTCAGCAACTTATCAATGGTATTTCAGTATTCCTGTGCAAAATTCTTGCCTTAAAAAACCCTTACGTCTCATTTACAGCTTTAAAACTGTTTTTAAAAAACTCAGCTCAGGTGTCAAAAAGAAAGCTGAATATTATGATTAATTTGTTTACGACTGAAATTAAAGTCATGCAGGGAGTCAAAAGTGTCAGGGAAACACCACCTAAAAGGTTTTAAGTCTAAATCCTAAAAGGGTTCATATGGATATACACATTAATATGTATTGCATTTATACAAACCCATTTCCTAAAGTTGGGATGCTGGGCCAAATGTAAATAAAAATGAAATACAATTATTGGCAAATCTTTTAAAACCTATATTTAATTGATATTAGTCGAAATATTACATTGTCATTGCTCAAACTTTAAAAGTTTATATTTTTATGAAAAAGATATGCCCAGTTTTAATTTGATGCCAGCAACATATTCCAGTTCATCTGGACAGGGGAATGTTTAACACCATGTTGCATCACCTCTTTCATTCATTCATTCATTCATTCATTGTCTGTCACCGCTTATCTAGTTCAGGGACACTTTTGATTCGCCAATACACCTACCAACATGTGTTTTTGGACTGTGGGAGGAAATGGGAGCACTTGGAGGAACCCCACACAGACACAGGGAGAACACACCAAACTCCTCACAGACAGGTCCCTGGAGCTGTGTGACTGTAACACGATCTGCTTCACCACCGTGCCGCCCCTTCACCTCTTTCAACAAACCTTTAAATGTTTGGGAAAAGAGGAGATCAATTACTGAAGATTTGAAAGCAAAATATTTTCCCATTCTTGCTTGTTACAGGACTCCAGCTGCTCAGCAGCTTGGGTATCCATTACAGTGTTTGTCATTTAACGATGTACCAATTGTTTTCAGTGGATGACAGGTCGGGACTCTTTTACTAAGAAGCCATGCTTATGTAATACATGCAGGACGTGGATTGGCAAGTTCTTTACTATTTTACACAGAAAATCATGTATCTTGAATCGCTGCAATATTTGCCCTCCCAGGTTTGCAAAATAGTGAATCCCTGCCCATCTTTAATTCTGAAAGACTATAGAGTTTTGGTGATATTAGGCTGTGACGTGACATTTTCTCAAAGGAAATGACATAGCACATTATGACAACTGATTTTGTGGCTCTTTATCTTTTTTATTGTGACAGGTTGGCAGGTGTTCACTGACCCTGAAGTAAAGTGAGCTCCATTTCACTCTTTATTTGAATGAGAACCCATGAAATATTATAACGAATAAAATGGAGTGCCTGTGCCTGTGTAAACATACATAAATGTGTAATTACAGTGTTAAGGTATTTGTATAACCAGGGGGTGAACTAAGTATCTTTTTGTGTATTATGATGTTAGTGTACCTTTAAGAGCTGTGTCCAGAAGGAGTGACATTTAATTACCTCATTATTTATTACATTGCTCCTGCATTAAGGCAGGCCTGAGACATGCATACTTTATGTATATTTATGATAACTCATGACTCATGTGTTACCTGCAGGATTTAAAGATTACTTATTCATGAAATAATGTGTTAATTAATGCCATTTCATGTACCCTTAGTGTGCAGGTATTATATAAGTAGTGGTCTATTTTCAACACAACAGTGAATAGTCCCCTAACAAAAAATATCAAACCCCAACAGCAACCAGTTGCCCAAATCAAACCAAAGATGATGGACTAGAGGATAACCCACACAAACTTTACATCTACAGAGTTCACCAACAAGGTTTGTGTGTATCATAGAGCAGATAGTGTGTATTTAACAGCAACAATACTGCTGTGTCTGATTGACTATCATTGTCACTACAATGCTGAGAATGATAAACAAAATCATACCTTCTGCTGACATGGACATCCTTGCTCATAACTCTTCAGTATTTACACATAACTTAGAATATTTAATTAAGAGACAATTGCAGTATACTCTAAGCAGCAGCAAAGATAAAACTAAGTTTCTTGCTGCTCAAATATTTATTCTGAGAAAAAGACCACAGGGGTCTTCTCTTTGGTGTTAGTGGGGAACTCACATTTAAGTTAAGTCTCACATTGTGCTCTGATTTGAGATAACAAACCTCATTTATCCACAATGGACCTATAGAGATAAACTCTATCCCAAACTAAATACCATCTCATTTTTATCATGTTCAGAAAAATCTCATGTCTCCTATTTGTCTCATGCCATTTCTTTTAAGGAATTTTAAGCAAATTTCCATGAAGTCTTCTGAGCAATCAACAAGCAACATTTCAATAATAAAAATTCTTTCAATCATTACTCACTTATTCATTAACCTCTCAAAATCCATCCTTCCACACTTTTTATTCTTTCATCCCTGACTCTCCCTCCTACTTACTTCTTTGCTGTTCTCCACATCTGACTCGCTGCTGAAGTCTTCAGTGTTCAGGTTTTCGAAGTCTGATTCACCCACAGCAATGGGCACCCGTACGGTCAGGTTTGGGTTGTGAATAAAGGACATGCGGTCCTCATCGATCATGTACTTCCCTACACTGCTGCCGATCCCACTGGTGGTGCCGTTGCCATTCTTAGCAAAGTCAAGGTCGCCGCATTTGATATCAACTCCTGTGTGGTTCCCAATGATCTTGAGCTTCTTGTCATACATGTCATCCAAAGGTTTATCTTCATCCTCCAGAGGAGCTTTCTTCAAAACATGAGCCACCAGGAGTCGCACATGGAGTTTAAACCAGGCGATGCCCTTCTTGATACGGATAACAGAGATCTGCAGGTTATTCATCTCCCCGTCATCATCTGTTGCTGCCAGGTTATCAGCACTGAATGAGCTGAGCAGCAAAGCTAGAAACAGATTCAGCACCTACCACAAAGAAGAAGTTTATTCACATAATCATGATGAATCTCAGCACAATCTACCTGCTGTATTCAAGATGTGATAAAGACAAAAACTATAATAGACAAGATTAAATAAGCACAAGCTAGAAATAAAGAAATGTATTGTGACAAAATTATAGAAAAATAACTGAAAGTGACAAATCTGACACAAAAAAAGTAATTACTAATAAATATTGAAAATAACAAAGAACATGAACAATCAGATTCCAGTAAAAAAGCTATTATAAACATCTAAGTATCAGATTTTGCTGTTTATTCCTAGACTTTCCACACCCTTGCAGGTTTCCTTTCTGTGTTAAAATCACTTTATATTTGCAGGTAATTGTAGATATTTGAAGGTGTTACTTGTTGATAAACATGGTCAGCTGATGAAAACAAAGCTGCTCAAAATTACAGATACATTTCTTGAGAGTTCACATTTCTTAAATGTTTTCATTTAAGGTTCAGAATAGCAAGGAAAAGCTGGCAGAACCACACAGGAAGATAAACAGTTAGAGAATCTTTAAAATCTTCAAAACTCACCACTAAGTTTCCAATGACCATGACCATCATGAAGACAGTGAGACACATGGTCTGGCCAGCCACCTCCATGCAGTCCCACATGGTCTCAATCCACTCTCCACAGAGCACACGGAAGACAATGAGGAAGGAGTGGAAGAAGTCATTCATGTGCCAGCGTGGTAGCTCACAGTCCGGAGCAATCTTACATACACAGTCTTTATAACTCTTCCCAAACAGCTGCATACCCACAACAGCAAAGATAAAGACGATGATGGCCAGAACCAGGGTCAGATTCCCCAGGGCACCCACTGAATTTCCAATGATCTTTATCAGCATGTTCAGAGTGGGCCATGACTTGGCCAGTTTGAAGACCCTCAGCTTTGGGAGTATAGAGCAAAGAGAGAATTGCAGTGAAGTTGGGGATGGGATATTTAGAAAAGTAAAGAAACATGTTATACAACCTAAAATATTTTTGAATATATATTTTAAAAAGCTGAAACTAAATGTATTTCTATATGTAAAAAAATGAAAAACATTAAAGGTTAAACATGATAAATTTTTGGGTCACAGACACATGCAACAACACTAAAAAAAAATTCAAAATATAAGGACTTGTCCAGACAAGCAGCACAAATCTGATTTTACATTAAATCTGATATGAACAGGACAGATTTTCTTCAGTGTAAATGACAAAAGACCATTTTAAAATCTGACATTTTCCAATCCGTTTATATCCTGCTTTCAACCGCACGGATCCTTTTCTAACATTCAGTGCGCTGGTATAGAAGCAGTAGTTTCATCACCTGGGCTGTGTAGGAAGCATGGAGCTATTTGAGACACAGCCTTTATGTTGCTGCTGGTGCTTGCTGATGATGGCAGCAAGCAGCTATTGCGTACGGGCAAAAAGATGCATAAAATCTGATTTGACCTTTCACATTTATGTTGCATGCTCACAAATGGCACACATAATCAATTTAGGACCCCACATAAAACAGACTCAAATCTGAAAAATATAATATCTGTGTCATGTTAGTGCAAAAAATTAGACTTGTGTTATTTCAGCCTGGTAATGCGAATGTAGCTGTTGCTGCATGTAATGTCAGCGGTACTATAAACCTATGTAATGACTTATACTGACAGTCTACACACCCACACACACACAAAGACTCACCAATCTGAAAGATCTGAGAACAGACAATCCTTCAACGTCAGCTAAGCCCAACTCCACCAAACTCAGGCTCACAATAAAACCATCAAAGATGTTCCAACCCTCCTGGAAGTAATAGTACGGATCCATTGCTATCAGCTTTGCAAACATTTCAGCTGTGAAAATACCTGTGAACACCTGTAACAGGGAATTAAAATATTAGCAATACTGACTATCAATTACTTTTGCAGAGAAAAATAATTGGTGAATTGCAATTCATTCAAAGAAATGCAAATGTTATGACGTAAAATATCAGCTAGTTTGGCTTTGCCCAGTTGACTGTAGACATTTATTTATGCAAGCAGCTCCATCAAGTTCTAGTTCCTTGGATGAAACTCTAAACCGCAAAACTGCCACCTCCCCTCTTAGTCACACTCAGTAGAAAGATAGAAAGATCACAAGCCCAGTGACCTTAGGTCCATGCATTTAACTGATATTATTTTGCAATCACCTTAAAAGAATAATGAGAAACAAACTCATTAGAAAGGCTTTCTCAGGGTACAGGGTGAGGGACTATTTCTGGATATAGTTAATCGTACAGTGACAGGAAAACGCTGAGCCTGTCACTCTTAACATGTAAGCTGTGACCTATGAGCTGTAAGCCTCCAGAATGACAGTAAGTAGTAATTAAGGGTATAGTGATCACACAGTGACTGTTCCATTTTTGCCCCACCCTGGAGACAAGAATTGTGCTGCTTTTTGGTTAAAAGAGCCGTCAGCTATTTAAAGGTGCAATTGGTCATAAAATAAATAACAACATTTATGAAAATGATTATTCTCATGAGAAGAACACAATTGTTTATGTAGTCCCTTCATGTACCAGTTTACACATCATAGAGCTTTTTTTTTTTTTAAATGTCCCTGATCTAGGGACAGACATGTTTAAAACAGGTATAGTACAGAATCTCTTATACATTCAGGCCAAAGGCTAGTTTCATAATATGAAGAAGTATCATTGTTTTTTTTGTTGTTGTTTTTTTTTAAACCACACTTTGAAATTGCCACCTAAGAAACACATAATCACTCCATTCTACCAAAGGTATGAGAGTAGGCTTTCAAACTGCTGCTAGCACACCACCTAACCAGCTCTTGTAAAAGGGTAAATGTTACCTAAAAAATCTTACCAGGTTTCCTACACTCAGCACTTCCTCAAAATGGGGAGTCATAGGGTAGTGCTCCATGGCCATGAAGACAGTGTTCAGCACAATACATATTGTTATGGCCAAGTCCACAAAAGGGTCCATGACTATTAAATTCACAATTTCCTTAAATTTTATCCAGAATGGACAACACTCCCAGATCAGAAACGTGTTTGCAAACTTGTACCAGCAAGGTGGACACTTCCTCTGAGACTCCTCCAGCTCTGTATAAAGGAAATGGGATGAAAAAGTGTCAGTATGGCAGTATTCATCTATACTGAAAACACACTGAAAAAAAATGTTGGAGCAAAGGCTTGCATCTTCCAAAAAATAAATAAATAAAACTACCTTTATAGGAGAAGGAAAAAAACAAACTTAAATTCCAACTGCAGTTGTCACTGATCACATAGCCAATATTGGGCCAACATCAGGTAAAATTTCTGGTTTATGCATGTTTTCCCCTGGAAATGTGAATGTTGTTCAGCTTTAAGGTAAGACCAAGATTATCATACCATTACAGGTACATTTGGTAAACAAAAAAAAATCGCCTTACAGCAGAGGTCTTCAAATCTGGACCTTGTTCCACGTTCCAGGACAGGATTTTACATTGTTGGGCAGTATGATGCCACACTTTGCCAGTCAGGGGCATTAGCAGTTGCAACTATAGCGTCATACGTCATACTGGCTGGCCATTTTAAAATCGTGGCGGAAAACCTGCATCCAGTGATCGGATTTGAAGACCTCTGCTCTACAGTTTCAACATTTCTGACAGTGTGCAAAATGGAATTTTTTTTTTTTTTTTTTTTTTATTAAACATTTGAGAGCTGTAGTCATAGTGCAGTACCCTCAACCAGGGTGTTAGTGATGACAGTCATCACGCTGTTAGCTCGTTCTTTTCGTCCAAAAGATGTGTTGAGCTGGTCCACTGACACCATAAGAGAGCCTGAATGTTTCCTCTTCACATCCACCTCAGTGGTCTATGGAGAGAAGAAATAAGGAATAGGAAGACCGAGAGGTGTGAGAGGGCTAAGAGGGACAGACACAGCTTTTAACATACATACACACTACACTGATTTAGAAGCCTATAATTTACCGCCTACAAGTTTTGGAATTTATTTCCCAGCCAATTGCACTGGTCACCCCTCTCATCGCCTGAGGTTACCGACCAAGTTCTAAATCCTGCACAAAACATATTGGCATTTACAAGCTTAAATCCTAAAGCTACTAGCATAACACTACTGCTACTACTGCTACATCATATTATTATAATAGTATATTAATGATGATACTTGAATTAAACTAATAAAATTTTTATTTTAAAAAATATATTTTTGGAAATTTACCAAGAAGGTAAAGTTATTAACATCATCTATAATCCAAAGATTCATGAATAATACATCTACATCTTCAACAGACCTTCAGTACCAACAATTAATTATGGAAATGCACATTACCTTTAAAAAGTTATAATTCTTAAGTTCTAACTTATATTTCTAAAAAATGCCTTCCTGTGAAAACCTGAAGCCATTCAAGTTCATCATCTGACCTGACAAGTTTTTCTTTCATCATTCGAACTGTATGAACACTTTTTCCCAATTACACTACCAGCATGCACAGACATGCATACAATAGGAAAAGAAGTCATTTCAAACACTGGACAAGACTTTAAGGCCCAGTCTCCATGTCACACCTGGCACCATCTAAAATATGAGGGGTTTGATTTAATAGGTTTTTATTCATAATGAACTCTATTTTTTAAATACATGTGAACATTTTATCAGTATCAAGCATTTAGTTATAGACAACACTACATATAAAATGTACCAAAACAAACTGTTTGAGCATCTGAGCTGCTCTAATTTTCATATTTACTCTAATATCAGCCATAAATACATAATTTCAAATAAGAATAACTAACTTCATAAGAGAAAATGTCTTTCATAAAGCCATCAAATAAACTCAATATATATTATTATACAAAGTAGATTTAATTGGATTTTGAGCTTTTAAAGTTAGCAGCAAGGTTCCAGTTGATAAACACTATGGAAACTGGGCCAAATATCATGCATCAACCAGAGAAGATTAAGGCAAAGCCTGGATAGAGAGTATAAGGATGTCAGTTTACCATGCTAACTAAGATGAGGCATAATGCTGTTACTGGAAAGGTTAGGAAAGGTTTCTCTTGCATCACGCTTTATTTGGGAAGAGATAGAATGAAAACTGGAAAAAAGAGGATAAGGACTACAGACTGGTCCTAAACTTGTAATTCCATGGAAGAGGTGGATATGGTGAACAAAGTGGGGAGAAAATCAATAAAGTATTTAGTAAGGCTGTATGGGTGCTGGTAGTATAAGAAGGATGAACACTGGAAAACTAATAACCAGCTTAAGAGTTTATAAGGTTTGGTCATTGGAAGAATGTTAGAAAAGAAGTCTTAGAAGTTGACAGGGTAGAACATTAAAGGATGCTTATTTGAGATGGGGAGCATGAAAAAAAGTGACTTTGGGAAGTGCTATTGTGTATATTTAATGTACGTGCCATTCACAGCAACACACTGCAGACAGGATTTAGGAAATTTTGGGCTTGCTCGGGAGAAGTGAGTTAGATCACACTTGCAACGAGAGAAAAAATTAGGAAAAATATACAAAATAGGAGACGTGGGGACAAATCAAGAGAAAAAATCCAGTGACCAGAAGGGCAGGTGAGAATCAAGGCCAAAAGGCAGAAGAAAAACACAAGGATTCAGGATAGAGATCGGGCGCTACTGTCATGCCTATACTGTAAACCTTCCCCCTGTAGACGTCCTTACACTGTCGTCAGTAGCTGCTTTATCTATTTTCACCTCAGGCAGAAGCCGGCCAGGCCCTGGCCCAATCAGAGACACCACGCCGTTGCAGTCCACTGTGCTGTTCCTCTTGCAGCCAGAGTGGGGAGCTAGTGGGTTCATGCGTGAGGAGCCCTGGCTGTAGCCGCTGTAGCTGTTACGACGGTATGGGATGAAGAGAGAGCCACGGCGGTCCTCGCTTTCTTCCACCGTACTGTGCTCATCGTCCGCAAACTCGTTCTCTGAGCCCACGTCTCGTGGGCGTCCTTTAAAGCTGAATATGCTGCTGCGACTGTTATGGCGGGACATGTATGGCGAGCCTGGTATACTCAGCAGGGACTGGAAGATGCAACAGAGCAAAAAAAAAAAAGAAACAAGCAAACAGCATGAGACTATGACATCATTTTTATTAGCATCAGTAAAGCTTATTTTGGTAACATTACTGTAGAGTTCATAAGCCTAAATATGTATATAACCTCATATTTTACATAATTAAAGTCTCATTCCAACACGATTGTCCACCTGAGGTTTGTCAACTTTGATGTTATGTTTTTCAGATATCGTGTTGTGTCAAGTTTTTTGGGTAAAATTACAAACTATGTTAGGGTAGCCCACCCAAATATCTTCATTGCCCACCCAAATCTCCTCATTGCCCACCCAAACACAAAGCCAGCTCAACCAACCAAACAAAACATCTTTGTTACTTTGCTTATTTCTGATCAGCTCTTTGAGTCATATAAAACCGACAAACTGTCTCGTGCAGAGCAGTAGTGATGTTCAATAGCACCGATTTCCTTTTCGACCCGATGCTGAGTAAAATTCAGGCTGGTATCGGCAATACTGAACCGATACTTTGTAACTTTGATACTTTGCAAAGACACCTAATGCGTCTGGTAAATCTAAAAAAATAGTAGTGTATTCAAATCATGTCTTCATAAAGAATACAAGGCATCAGAGTAATTTATTTATTTATTTATTTTCAATTCGACAGTATACTGAGGTGCTTAGCGTCGCTTAAAGCTCCACATTTTCTCCCTCTGTACCTGGATAGTGCCTGTCTGCACATTGAAGGACTCCGCCAGAGACGTCTGTCATGCCCTAGCAGCAGCAACTGACACTATGCTCTCCTCTTCTGTCTGCCTCATCATAAATGCCTCATATTCTGTGTTGTGGTTAACCTGAGGTGTTTCACAAGGTTTGTTGTGTTGCCACAATTTACCATTTTTCCACAAACATCACAAATCACATTTTGGCTGTTTGTGGAGCTGAAATAGCAGACATCCCAAGTTGCAAAAACTCATTTCAAAAACTCTCGCACTCACCAAAGGATATGGGTGTTAACGCACGTTTACTTTTTGATACAGGACTGTGCTGAACCACCCACACTAAAAACTGTTTGGCTGACTGGCAGACTCTTTGCAGAGAACAGGCCAACCAGAACCCTCCCTGCTTTGCATGCGATTCATGAATATGCACACAAAGCGAGCATGTTACCACAAGGTAGGCTACCACAGCAAATACGTTACCCAGGCTGAAGAAAAAAGTAGTTCCCACCAACTGCTATCATTTAGACAAAATCTCAATAATTTAGTTACTTTCCACTGTGTTCCTGTTAACAATATACATTACCTCGAATGACTGAAGTTTTAGAGCATAAAAATCTGGCATCGGAGGTATCAATAATTCATTATCAGTCCGCACATCACTACAGAGCAGAACTGCCACTGAACAGGATAGGCTATGATCTAAAAAGGACAATTAGATTTTAAGCTCAAACCCTTATGGTAGAGTTGGCTTATTTTTTGGTGACATTTCTGCTTGATATTTTGTTTAATAACTTTTTGGCTTCTATTGTCAGCCACTCTGTTCATTTTAATTTATGCATATTCTTTATATATTTAATAAACATATAACGATAAGAAAACATATCACATGTAACCCCCGTTCAGCTAAGCACCCTATTTCTGAATGCTACATGTAAAAGTTCCAATGTAAATGTTATTTATCATTTTATTTTGTCTTTGTTCAATAACAAGTTACCGTTTTGTATAAACACCTCTGGCTTAAAAAGATTGGCACACATATGCCACTGCTGGTCCACCATCAGACCACTCAGATAATTGTCCTGTGTACAAGGTATAACTATTTTTTATTGTCCTCAAACTGATTATAAATTCACAGAATCTTTAATTCAGGAAAATAAACTAATACAAATATTACCAACATTGTTCTGAATTATAATAATTTACAAATCTAATTTACAAAAATAACAAGATAAATTTATGAAGGAAAAATCTGTAAATTGGACTGTGAATGGAAAAGTGTCAAAAGGTGATATTTTGTCTAAAACTCTGTTTAACAACTGGTGATTCACACAGAAAACCAGCTTTGCCTTCAGTGGACCAGTGGACCAGCTATACAGATTTGGGGGGCCTGAATATATGCTCATCTACAGAAGGGGACACTGGTACTGTAGAAAAGGTTTAGGAACCACTCTATATTTTGAGGACTCATATTACCCCAAACACTAGAAATAATGATTCCACTTTCTTAAATCTGTAAACAACCTTCATGAACTGCTAAATACTGATCACTGACAAAAATATATGTATTAAAATATATGTGTTAATGTATGCTTTATATACTCAATTGTACATCAGCTCCTGTCAAATTTGCTGCTCACTTCCAGCTGAAATTCACAGATAACCCAAGGTGCTGGACAAAAATCAGTGATATTGCAGTGTTAGCCGCTAGCTGAAATTCACTGAGAGTGCAGAATGCTAGCTGCAAGCGCAGGCATTTTCACTGAGGTGGGTCTGAGTGGCCTCTTCCTAATGGAGCGGTTGACCACTGCAGACTAAGTACAGTAGAGACAGCCCAACAGCTCTCTCAGCAAAGACTATTTCACTCAGTTCACTTATGGAGGAGAGTGGGATTGATCAGGTAGAGTGGTCAGATCTGCACTGCTGCACAAGCAGATATGAGAGGAGGGATCAAGAAACATCCTTTGCAACAGCAGATGCTTGAGCGCTAACAATATGTGATTGTGTCTCTCAGTGCAATACATGCAGTCATTAAGATAGAGTAGAACAGATTAAAAATAGTGGATTATAACTGACACCAAATTACAAAACAGAAGGCAACGTAGAGACATTACAGCACTCAAAGTTTCACTCTTGAACAACAAAAGAATCACAGTAACATAACCCCTCCACAACTGCGGAATGTCAGGTTATGTGTAAAAGCACTGGCTTCATTTATTTTCATGACTTAAATTATAGACCTACAAATTATTTATAAGACCATTACAAATTTTCAGCAGCCATCACCATGTTTACAGGGTTACATTGTGCAAAACTGCATGTAATAATTATTTATATAAATTCATATTATTCATCTAAACACAGCATTAGCCTGTTGAAGACCTAGCTCAATACTAGTAGTTCTTGAGAATTATAAAAAAAACATTGCAGTCTTCAACCACTGACCTTTCATATCTAAACCACTGATTAAACACACTTTACTTTTCATGGCATGGTCTTGTAGTAAGTAATATTAGCAATGACCTTAGTGAAAGGAGCAATAAGGCATTGCTTTTAATATTTGACTAGTTATTTTCCATTCAGATCATGATGAAATCTTCTGCTAGTTAAGTTATAATGAAATGCCTGGCTAGCATCTACATCACTATGAAAAAGTCTCTGAGCCTTTAAACTTGTCTAGTGTCCTCAACCTGTATACACCCCCTCCCCAAAAAGCAGTTTCAGCATTATGTAGCACCAGTGGGTGGAGCTTAGGGTGTGGCCTTAGACCAAAGTTTTCCAGGAGCTCAACATCCTGCCAAAGCATAGGCATATTACTGCTCTCAGCAGGGGATGAAAGATTTATAGAAGCCGGTTGGATGAATAATTCATACTGGGCCAGCACAAGCATGGCGTCCCCAGACCGCACCCCAATCCCTTCGAAGGCAGGATTCTCACACAGGCTAGTGTTCAAAACAGGTGTCAATGCAGCCCCAGAGAATATTTATGATTTAAGCACTGCTTTCAGAACAACGGTGATAAACTGGTGGAGATGGGAGTAACAATTTGTTCAAAAAAATATGTCAGTATAGACATCTAGCCATCATTTCAAAGCTTTAAATAGACACAAATAGACACAAATAAACAAGAGAAACTGCTGACATAATGAAGCTAGCCAATGAAACAAAAGGACAAGACATAAGAGGACTAATAAAATGGGAACCGTCTCTTATGCACAGACAGCCTGAAACATCTCTAATATATTTTTGTGACAACAACATTAAACAATAAGGACAAAAGGAGAGAGAAACATGGAGAAATGATATACAAATATATAAAAAAGATATATAGATGTGTGTGGGTGGATGAATAGGCATAGGCACTTCCTGTGATCTCTGGACCCAAGCTGGTGCACTTTGTCTAATCACAGTGGTGAAATGGACGATGACTCAGCAAAATGGGCAGTAACTGCACAGCTCAGAAGGCAAAAGGAAGAGGGCTGGGTCGAGGCTGGCTGGGAGTCACCTGATTTTACTACAAGCAACTGACAACAGCAGCTATTAGTCATTATCAGCTCACAAAATGCAGGGACTGCAGGAAAGACAGGCCCTTTACCACCATTATAGCCACAGGCAGAGACTTGGGAAGCCACTATTGCAACAAAACTATGGGGTTGTCCCCATTGATTTTTAAAGATTACAACTTGAAATTCTTTTTTTTATTAAATCAAGTCAGAAAAACTATACTTATAAAAGTGATTAATATTTTAGCATTTTCTATATAATAAAACTCACATGAGATTAAAAATTTAATTGCTTTCTATTCCGAGAAATCAGAGTGTTTGTTTAGCTCAACAAGGCTGATGCTTTAAAGAGGACATATTATACTCCTTTATGCCACACGTTAACCCAGTTCTCTGGGCTTTGAATGAAATGTCTGTGATATGCTTTGGTAAAAAAAAAAACGAAAGAATCAAAAACACAGCATTGTTCTTATACTATTTAAAAAGCCATTGTCAGAAAGACTAGTTTCAGCCACTGTTGTGGACAAGCTTCTGATTTCTTTCAACCCAGCAATGAGGGGTGAAAAAGCTGATTTTTAGTCAGTTTTGCTTTACTCTGTTTCTTCTCTGTTCTAATATACACCATAGTTAATATGTATACTTATTTCTATAGGATCAAATAAGGATCTGTACATTTTGACCTTGTAAAATTATTCCCTAAAATATTTTTTACAGGCTGCAGTTATACGTGCAGCAAAGGTTTGTGTGCATGTGAAAAAATTGCATGTAAAAATTTTGTGAAGGTGTAATATAGATTTGCAGCTGAAGAAATTTTAAAAGTCTTTTGGAACAAGATATCATTTGCAAATCCTAAAGAAAATAACTTCAACTAAACAAATAATAGTAAAATTTCCCTTCTTATTTATTGAAATTGCTGTTTTAATTTAGCATCAGCAAAACAAACTATTTGTATTTAACAAAATGTTTGTGACCAGTAAACATTATTAGACATTGGTAAATGCTGTAAAGGCTTAACATTCAGCCTTCCATTTGATGATCCCATTCTGGCAATTGTTCACCCCAGCGGCTTGTAGCCAACAGCAGCCTTGCCACAGACTGAATGACGTAGACTGACGTAAACAGAAGTGGGGAAGGCAGCATACAAGACTTAGCTATCGTGCTACAAAGGCTAACAGCACATCAAGCAGACTGGCATTATGTTGTGATAAGAATTTCAAATTCATTGCATTTGCATCTTTAAATATTTATTCTGTTTTTATTTCTCAATTCCATAATTCTATCATGTCCTTCGTGAAAAATTTTCAGTGAGATTTTACAAGTCAGAGATTCAGACTCACTAATTATCTACCTTTGAGTGCAACACTGAATTTACAAGCTACAGACCACGAAATACAAGCACAGATGCTGATGTTTTTAGCTCTGAGCTGAGTGTGTATGTGTGTGTGTGTGTGTGTGTGTGGGGGGGGGGGGGTTGTGTGCATGGGTTAGCATATATGTGCGTGTATGTACAGGTGTTGAGGTTGTGCAAGAATCCGTGTATTCTTGTTCTCACCTGGTTCATGATGGAGGTTTTTCTACCCAGCCTGTTGTCAGGGAAACGGAAACGACTTCGCTTGCTGCCATCATCTGACTCTGATTTGACGACTTTCTCACTGTCCCCCTTTTCTTTTTCCTGTTCTTTTCTCCACTTTTTCTTTCGGTTGCGCCGCTCCTTTGCACTCTTGGAGCTGAGCTTGGACACTTCAGAGGAGCTTCGAGACAGACGTCCTCCTCCATCATCCTCCACAGCGTCCTCTGATACTGTCCCTGCTGAAGTGGCCATGGCATTGGCCTAATGTCCAAGAGACCATAGAAAATGGATTAAAAGTGTATTTAAAAATGTGCAAAACTCTGTGTGTTTTAATGGGTTTACATACCTGTGCCTCTTCTTGCTGTTTCTTGAGCTGTTCAAGCATGGCTTTAAACTCAGCCTCCTTCTGTTCTGCCTCCTCAATGGTGGCCTGGTTCTGCTCTTCATAAGCCATGGCCACTACAGCCAGAATCAGATTAACCAGGTAGAAGGAGCCCACAAAAATCACCAGCACAAAGAAGATCATATATGTTTTTCCTGCTGCTCGCAGAGTCTATAAGGCAAAATCGTTTACAGTGATTAGAGGTCAAAGGTTTCAAAATTGAGCAATAACAAGAATACAGTGTAGACTATATTCCCAAAACATTATCTTGAATTATTCAGTGAATAAAAAAACAGTACTAGACAATAAGTTTAGTGTCCCTGCTCCTTTAAATTTGACCCCATAAACCTAAGGAATTCACATCATTACAAAAATGAATTTTTCTGAGCTGTAAAGAGACTTTATCATTTAAAAGAATCTTGTACAGTTATTTTTATATATATTTCAATATGATTTAGTAAAATCTGCAAACCTATGGACTATACATTATCTACTTCCAACAGAAGACGAGAGGAGCAGAGTCAGCTGAAATTAATTAACGAAAGGGAGCACACACCAACTGATAGAGGTTTTCCCAGAAATCCTGTGTCATGAGTCGGAAGAGAGCGAGGAAAGCCCAACCAAATGAATCAAAGCTGGTGTAGCCATAGTTTGGATTACGACCTGCCTTCATACATGTGTATCCCTCTGGACAGCGCCTGTATACACATGGATTGCCAAAATGTAGCTAAATTAGATGCTTATTTGAATTCACTTTTCTTGCATTACTAAACAATGAAAATACAGGTAGGTACATGGAAACTATATATAATTAGGTTTTTTTTTTTATCTTTTTAAACATTTTTTTTTTACTTGTTGTGTGTGTGTGTGTGTGTGTGTGTGTTTGTATGAGCCTCACCCAGAATCTGAGCTGTTTCCACAAAGCAAAGCATCTAACATGCCTGGCAGGAAGTAAAAGTTGGCTGTAATACAAAAGAGATGTTTGTCATTTATAGCGCATTCCTTTTTTAACCATTATTTAACTAGAAATAGAGGACTGTGACTTATAGGGATCCTGCAGGGGTGGTCTACAGTGGTCCCATAAGGATTTTATATAAGATTCTTCTATCATTTTTTGTATTAGGCTTTGGTAAAATATATAAATAAATGCTACATGTTAAAAAAAAGTCCAGACCTGTTTCTTATTAAAAATGAAAAAATACTGTTTTGCAGCTGAAAACTGAATGAATGGCAAAAAGAAAAAAAAGAAAAAATAAACCCCAAAACAACACTGACTTATACCTAAACAAGTTGATGTCGTCATTTCCCATGCTATTATTAAATGGCACACATTTCCAGAAGTTAACATCTGGGGTCTAAATAAATCTGTGAACTACTATAAAATGTGGCAGGTGAAAGGTCTGCCTCCCATTAAAACTGAACTGAGCGCAGGTAATAAGCGTGTGCCCATATCTATTTGTGCAAATAACATCAATATGTTGTGTACTTTGTATGGGCATGTCATTTCCTTCCATAGTGTAATAATCTATTTCACATATGTGTAAAGTAGGGCGGCATGGTGGAGCAGCAGGTAATGTCTCTGTCACACAGCTCCAGGTGATTGTCTGTGAGGAGTTCTGTGTGTTCTCACACAGTCCAAAAAATACATGTTGGTAGGTGGATTGATTACTCTAAAGTGTTCAAATGTGTGAGTGTGTGTGTCACCCCCTCCAGGGTGTGTTCCCGCCTTGTGCCTGGTGGGTTTGCGTGGGCTCCGGACCCACTGCAACCTTGAATTGAATAAGCGGTTACAGATAATGAATGAATGTGTGAAGTATATTTAGGCTTGTTGCTATCAATAAAACTGCTATGAAAAAAGTTTCAGAGAGGCATCTATTACTTCTGCTGCAGCACAAAGGACAAACAGAATTTAATCAGCATCTCAAATACTGTCCCAAATCTTTGGTACTGACGTTTGAAGAAATTTATTATGATTTAAATTTGATGAAGATATTTTCAAAATATGATATACAATAAATAAAACATGTAACAAACAGGAACCTGTCAATCCAGAATGTAAATGAAGTCTTGATGTAAATCATTACACACTTGTAGTTATGTGTATAGTGAAATCATTTCATTTAATAAGCAGCAAGTGATCCCAAAATTTTAGCAATAACTAATCATTAGATGTCATTTCACTTCATTGGGGAACACTGTTAGGGCACAATCTGTAAGGCTGCTTGAGTACTTCATATCCAAGATAGAATTACTTACTATCATTCTTGAGGTACTCATCAAAGTCAAAGCCCCTGCTCCCATTGGACAGGTAGGTGACCGTGTGGTTGGGGATTGGCCAGAACACGCACTTTTGTCTGAGGTTGCCCATAAAGAGCTGGAGGCCAATGAGGGCAAACACACTCAAACAAAAGACAGTGAGAATCATCACATCAGACAGCTTCTTCACTGACTGGATCAAAGCCCCCACAATGGTCTTCAGTCCTGAGAGGAGACAAACACACACATAAACACAGCAGTGTTTTACATGCTCAACACACACATGCTTGTTCTCACCTGGCTGTGTAACATGGACAAACAGGCCACAAATTACTGTACACAAACACATTATTAAACAGAGATTAATTTCTCTGATCTAATTGCCCATGATCACATAAATGTGATATAGAGTACAGTATAATATTGAATAATATAGTGAAATGCAAAATATTTAATACTGAATATCTTGCAATTCAGTATTTTATACATTGCATGTATACTGTACTGTATTACCCCAAAGTCTTTATTCTATGACTGGGTGGAACCACATATGTAAGTACTGTCTGAATTTATATGTAAGTACTGTCTGAATTTTAAAAATTACATGTTGCCGGGTGTTCTTGTTTAAAATGTGCAATAACCCCTACCTCTGCTTTTGTGTTTTTTGTCTTTTCTGTGAGAGTGCATCCTGCTTTAGAATAAGAATTTCACTGTACTTGTATGATCTGTATTCTTATTTACAATATTCTATAGCCTATTGCAGCAAACCTATTTTGACTGAATCTCAAAGTCTTACCACTTCAGCCAAATGAATGTCACTTTATTACTTTGCTAGAATCTCATATTTGAAAAAGTGCCGTTTCAGATTTTTTATACTGTATAAACAAAATGGATAGAGGAAATAGAAAGCAAGATAATTTCATAAAATAAGAATGTCAGTTTTTAAATAATTTGATGCAATAAAGCAACTAGTGTATAAGGAGAAAACATGGCATGAGATGACCTGTGGCCAGGAAGCAGGATGGCCTAATGTGCTCTCTTTTGAAATTGTGGCCAAGGAGAGCTGTGGCCTCACCAGATTCCAAACTGGGATGCCAGACAATACAGTATTTACACTGAACAAGGTCACTCATTTACTTCAAATTTCAAGTTTAAATTACTATAAAATAGTATATTTGTTTTTCAGGTCAAAAAGTGTAACTTACTATATGTTTACTCTATTTTAAAACTCTCTATGTAAATTACTATAAATGAAAAGATATAATAAATTATCTGTCTCTCTCTCTCTCTCTGTCTTTCTCTCTGTCTTTCTCTCTCTCTCTCTCTCTCTCTCTCTCTCTCTCTCTCTCTCATAAATATATGAAAAACAGGCATTAACACAGGTATTCTAGCATATGACCTTGTGATTTCCACAAAGAAGTATAGAGTCCAGTCTCTCTTCACAGTTTTTTAATACAACATGCTTTATGTAAAAATCAAATAAAATGCACCTTTATGAAGTAAGATTACTGTAAGACATGTGCTTTCACACATATATGTATGAATGAGATCACAAGTTTAAAAAATAATTAATTTACAATACAGCTTCAATAATATACAGTTGGCTGCGACGTCTAGATTACGAACACCAAATTAAAAATGAGAAAACACTGTCGAAAATATGTCACTGGACTTACAGGCAAAATGCATCAAGCAGATGGCTAATCATTTTGATTTAGTGAGCATATCAAATATAAATTAATATTTAATGATTTATGCTCTACAGAGGTACAGAAGTAGAAAAGAATAGTCTTGATATGGAGGATATTTACCATAATGACATGGTAAACATAAGGTGAAATGCCCTGTATATAACCATATTACTATTTCTGAGCAAAAGAGAACCAGCTAATTGCACATATTCTGTTCATCAGGCCAGGTATGTGGCTCCAAAATGATGTTCAGACTTCCCACAAAGAGGAAACGCTACTGACAGACTGCTCTGACTTGATCAAATGTAACTGGCATCACCATCAGCTTTTTTGAGGGAAGCACATCATGAAAATAAGAATTTTCTATGACTAGTTGTGCATACAATGCAATAAAAAAAAGTGCAAAAGACCCCACTTTCCCACTGTACAATATCATAAAACTGTCCAGCAAGAAATGAGACAACCTGTGTTTAAAAAAAAATACTTACATGCATGTTTTTCCAAATGTTATGCTGAACCCTTAAATAAGTGGTTTACTCTGATTTGGAGAGTAAACTAAGAATTAAATTGAGCTTCCATTTCTTCATAAAAAACACACACACACAAATACAAGTTTAAATGTTCCCTCGGACTAAACTAAAATGATTTATATGTTTAAAATTGTATTTGTGTGTGTGTGTGTGGGTGTGTGTGTATGCGTGCGTGTGTATGGCGATCCTGAGAAGACACTTGAACATACACATAAATACCATTCAATATTAAACACAAATTAGCAAAAAGAGAACAGAGCAGCGCCATACACATAAATGCAGAGAGCCAACACAGAGAGAGGAAGAGGAAGAGGTAGACAGGCATAGGTAGGAAGGGTTGCATGCAGGTCATTTAAACGCCAAGGCTGAAGGCAGCAACATCATCATCACCTTATCATCATGGTGACAATGCCTTTTAAACCAATCATTCATATCCAGAGAATGCTTATGTCGTCCTTTCTGAGATAACTTCCCGCTGTTTGAGAGACACCAGATAAATAAAGAGCTGTAGTGTAAAAAAGTTCATAATCATGTTGATCCCTTAGATTAATTTCAGTATGGTGCCGTATGTGTCCACATGAAAATAATTTAAACCATCCCTGCAAAATGTTTCAAATCACACTCTTGTGAAAATATACACACATACTCTAGAAATTACAAATATTTTGAACCTAAGACTGATATTCTGATGTCTCTCCACTTATTTTCCTCTCCGAGTTCTTCAAAATAAGAAAAAGGAGGGATTTAAAATTAGATTTTTGTAAAAAATACTGAAGTAAAGGATGCAGAAATCCAAGGAAAGCCAGTCGTACAAAAAAGAAGAATACTAAAAGAAAGACAAACTAAAAAGCAGGTGTCTCAGAAAGCATCATGCAGCAGAAATGTGTCAAACTAGGCTTGGCAGTCTTGGTGAGCAAACTACATTACCCAGAATCATTTCTTACTATCATGTATTATCAGAAATAAAATTCTGTTCTAGTGAAACAGTAAAAATTCCTAAAATATGAAAGCTCAGACAACACTATGAAATGCACAGACAAATGACTTTTTTTTATTGGTGATTTAATTTTGATGAGTTTTATGCTGTTTTACTAAAAGTGCACTTCACAAACACTCAACACAGAGATCCTGCTGAGCCGTGTAAACTGAACATGTACTGTTACAAGGTAGTAATAATATATATATATATATGGTGTATGGCTTTAAACATGAGTTTATTCCTGTGGCAAGAATATTCCTTATGCTATAGTCACTAAGTATTGTAAAATTGACTCATACGGAATGTGTTCTTTAGCATATACTAAAACGTATTTCACTGTAACTAAAGATAATAAGCAAACCACACAGTTCATGTGTGAAACAAATGGGGAAAGCGTTCTGGGTTTTTAGCTGACTATCTTACATCAGCGTTCTGACAGCAGACTGCAAAGCCTATCAAAAATGTATTGCCACCATTTTTGATTGTTTCAGTAAGAAAAAAAAAACAGAACAAAACATAAATTTAAAAATAAATTGAATGTATTGTTTCTGCAGCATCCTCTTTTGAAAAAAAAAAAACTGACGAGTACAAAATGAATAGTATCAAAAACAGAAAGGAGAAGGGTAAAAATAGTAATAATCATAGGAATAATCAAGAATAACTGTTTGCGTCAGCATGGGAAGCAGCTCAGCCTTCGTGTTTAAACGCGTTCTCACCTGGTATGACAGAAATAGTTTTGAGAGCTCGTAGAACCCTGAAGGTTCTCAGGGCTGACACATTCCCCAGGTCCACAAACTCTGTTATATATCTGCAACAAGGGAGGATCACACACAGAACAAACACTATGACACAACACACACACAACACGACAACACGCACGACACGACACTAGCACCAGCACCACCACTGAACTGGGAGGAAGACATCACGCACAGCCTGTCCAACGAGAGGAGAAAGAAACGGACGGAGAAGAAAGAAGAAGAGAGGAGGAGAGACAGCAAGAGGCGCCCTCTGTTCGGCCAAGGCCTTCTGGACTCTTACCTGGGATCACAGCAACAGTTTTCAAAGCCCTCAGCACCCTGAATGTGCGTAGAGCTGACACATTGCCTAGGTTTACAAACTCTGTTATATACCTGCAGAATGAATCGCAACAGTTAGAGAGAGAGAGAGAGAGAGAGAGAGAGAGAGAGAGAGAGAGAGAGAGACAGACAGACAGATGGAGGTAGAAAGAGAGCATTGTGGGAAAGAAGAGTAGCAGAATGGAAATGGTGATAATTTGTTTCAAAATAGTACATCTGGTATATGTAGAGTACTGTGCAAAAGGCACAAGAAAATTGGTTAAAAAAATCTGGGCAGTAAACTTTAAAATTAAAAAAAAAAATTTGAATTTAATAATTACTGTGTTTATTCATTAGGGTTGCACTGGGTCCGAAGCCTACTTGGAATCACTGTGCACAACACAAAAACACAGTGGACAGGACACCACTCTATCACAGGGTGTCACACACTCCCACACTCACACCTACGGACCCTTTTGAATAGACACATATCAGGGTGTATTTTTGGTCTGCGGGAGGAAATGTGTTTTTTTTTTTCTTTTTTTGGGGGGTGGGGGGGCGCTAGGTAAGTATTTATTTTACCAATTTTTTCACCAGCCTTTCTATATACAGAGTTGTTGGCCTCAGTTGTGCTCTCTTAGATTCTTGGCAAGGTTGTGGACATTTTGATTTCATGATGATAGTCCCAGTATAATTGTTTTTCTGTTCCATCAGCAGTAGCCTGATTTACTGATGTTTACTTTAATTAATACTGGACAACCTTGAGGAGAGGTTTGGATATAAATAAGAAAACACACTAATGATTATTTTATATTAATGATAATTGCATTAATTTTAAGTTATACAAAAGAGTTTTTCAAAGAAAAAATATTCGTAGGGAAGTGTGGGTTCCACTGAAGCAGATTTCATGTTTGTTTAATTACAGCTACAACTACATTTTCAAATATATGTTTACTTTTCATGTTCCCAAATCCTGCAGGATTCAAGAACGTTTAAGTTAAAAATTTTCAACGCAGCATGCTGAATCAAATATTTGTCTTTTTCCAAACACAGTGAGAAGTATTGAACTACTTTTTTTTATTATTATTTTATTTTAACCTTTAATTTAACCAGGCAAGTCATTAAGAACATATTATTATTTACAACGGCTTTATTTTAATTATATTTAACCATTTGTATTGAACCATTGAAGTACGTGTGCTTCTTATTGCCCAGATTTTTAAAGCTTTTTTTAACATGCCAAGTAACTTGTGCACAGTGCTGTATGACATTCTATAATAAACTGTGTGTGTTGAAAGCTACAATCATTTCCTTTGTGAAAATGAATAACACTTATTAATTGGCCATCTGTACTTATTGAACAAATCATTGAAAAACGTGAAATGTCAGGTCTGTCTCAATCTGTGCAGAATAAATTTCTGAACATTAAAACAGAATACATTTCTGAACATTACTGACTGTAGCTTTATCACATATCACAAACCTCATTAATGATAATTATTTATAATCAAAATGTTTTGGGCATGCAGATGAACCAAATATATAAAATGTTTTTCCTGGATAAATAAAATGAAGTGATGTAGGGACACATTTACAAATCTCCGATATTTTTAATTTAAACAATCAGTCTTCCTGCATCAGTATTATAGATAAATATAACATTAATATGCAGTAGGTTTACAAATGTATTAGAATAAATGAAATGTTTTATTTCTGTAGCCTTGAATTTGTGCTCTACCTTTGTATAATCATGAATCATTAGACTGGGGTGAAGAATTGGTCAAATATTCTGCCAATACCTGATATGTTTCCCACATCTCTGTGCATCCCTAGACCATGTTCATCTCAAAACAGATGGCAGATGAATGTGAAATGAAGTGAAGTGTAAAGAGATACAAATAATGGTAACTTTTAGATTAGCAAAAAAGCCTCTTTTATTACACTTCCACCTGTGAGGGACAGAAGTGGCATCTACACCCAACTCTCTCTCTATCTCTCCCTCACACACAAACATATACACAACCTCCTGTGTGCAAAAGAGGACCTGAGTGCTTCACAGATACCTCCAGTGACCTGTCCAGAGGTCATAGTGTCAGTGTTGATTATTGGATTGTATTTCAGGCTCCTCAAAGCCTCAACAAAGACAATGTGTGCTCACGTGCCCTTTATATATTTTGTCTGTTGAGTTCTATCTCCTCATTGCCATAGACCTACATAAAGCTACTTCTGAAAACTTTTAATACACACCATCAAGACTTCAGACTGTCCATACAATCAGTGAAGTAGTTAAGACTGTCAGTCACCTAGCAACATAATTAAAACACTTCAAAATCTATATCTATACCAGTCATCTAAAAGCCTGTACCAAAGCATTAATGTTGTTAATTCAATTCACAAATCATGCTAAATATTTTCTACATTTTAGCATTAATTTACATTGTTTGTTAACAGTTATACTGAAATTATTCACATTTTTCTGGACCCTAGAGGCAAAAATCAAGACTCTGTGATTTGTTAATTTTCTTAAAAATGCATTTAACTGCCGAATATAAAAAGAAAACATTTCACTGACCAACTTCTTTGTGTTTGTGTTTGTTTGTGGTTTGTATATACAAATAAACTTAGAATATAATGCCTGCAGAGAAAATGTTTAGATAGGGCAAAATAAGATTTAGAAGTTAACAGAAAATTCATGTCACATTGTTTTGAAGTCTTACACTATAAAAAATGAATATATATATATATATATATATATATATATATATATATATATATATATATATATATAAAGTATATAAGATGTAATATGTGCAGCCAACCAAGTTCAGCCAATGAGAACATTTCTCATTGCAAGACAGAATTTAGATCTTTCATCTTCTATGTTACATATTTTGAAAAGATCCTGAGAAAACAGAGAAATTCAATCCATGTAAGTCAAGACCAGAAAAAAACTGCAAAATATGTGTGACCTTCAAGTCCTCACATGGCACTGCAAGAGAATTGGTAGTGCTGCAGTTATAAACAAAGCTACATATGCTCAGATGTAAGCCCCTCTCCTGGTGATGCCTGTGAGGAGTTTGGTGTGTTGTCCTTGTGTCTGCGTGGGTTTCCTCTGGGTTCTTCGGGTTCTTCAGTGTGCAAATGTAGGAATGTATCATTGATATGGAGTGGTAAACTGGGATTCTAGAGAAACAAATGTTGCCAACAAAGCAAAGTTCTATATGCCTCATTCTATATGTGCTTCAAAAGCTTGGCTTTGCAGATCTTTCTTTTTTTTACTCTTATGGCACATCATGAATATGTCAATCAGGCGATGGAGACCACGGACAGATGAGCTGGTGAAATCTTTCATCAAGCAAGAAATGGGCAAATATTCCACTTGCAAAACTGTAATATTTTGAATCCTCGCATCCCAAATTATGAAGAAGTGTAATTAAAAGAAAAGAAAATGTAACCCAGTGGTAAACACTGTCCCATCCCAACATTTTTGGAATATGTTGCAGGCATCAATCTTTAAATGTGTTTATATTTGCTACATATATTTAGCTTGGTCAGTGAAAATATTTCTGTATTTTTCAATTAAATCAAAGTTTAAGAGAATTAAAAAAAAATCATAGATTCTTATTCTTAACTGCATTTTACAACATGTCTCCACTTTTTTGGAAAGGGGTTTGTGCATGCTCTTATCTAGAGCAGCTCACAAAAGTGCTTAGTGTTCAGACAATATGTGTATCCTAGCTAGTACAATAACCCTAAACCTAACCCTAGGTTCAAGTCAAAACTCCAACTCAGATGCTGCCATGAAATCTTAACAATATATTTAGACTTCATGTACACTAAACCAATGACATAGGCCTTACTAAATAATTACAAGCAATTGTCCTAGCTGACACCAAAATATCTAAACTGCCGGAGGAAAACTTTGCACACAGGAGTGCTATGATTTTGTAACCATAACATGCAATATCAGCGTGTTAGGTGTGTGTGTGTGTGTGTGTGTGTGTGTGTGTGTGTGTGTGTGTGTATATGTGTGTAGGTGGGTGTGTGTGTGTGTGTGTGTATATGTGTGTGTGTGTGCATGTGTGTGTGACACTACAGCAGGCCTATACTTACGCCATAGAGATGACCATGAAGTCCAGCCAGTTCCAGGGATCTCTGAGAAATGTGAAGCTGTCTATACAAAAACCTCGAGCCACGATCTTTGTGAGGGACTCGAAGGTGTAGATCCCTGTGAAGGTGTATCTGAGGAATAGGTTAAATAGAAAGAGAATATGCATGTTTAAAACGGACTAAAACGGTGATAAAAAGAAATGTGCATTTTCTAAATTCTCCTGTGCTGTGACTGCAAATACATTCACACAGTTTGAGTAGCAACAAAGTGATCTCAGATGTTTGGATTTAATTCACAGTTTCTACAAGAAACTGATTTATAATCTCCATTCATGTCAAAAATCAGCACGTTTTTTGCACCTGTATAAGAAGGTATATGCTAAAAGTATAATATAAAACACATCAAGATGATAACCAAAAAAAGTTGAAGTTGACTTCCAAGAGTTTGGGTTTCAGCGAATCATTACATAAAAAGATACATATAAAATAAAACTTATCAGAACAGAACTATACTACTGAACAGAACTAAAGAGAATGTAACAAAATTAATTAGAGAACAACACAACAGAACCAATTAGAATAGTATAGTATAAGAATAAAATAGAATGCTTACTCTACTTGTTTGGACCATTCTGGTGGATTGCTGAATGTCATGAACACACAGTTGGTCAAAAT
This sequence comes from Hoplias malabaricus, assembly GCF_029633855.1. Lineage (NCBI taxonomy): Eukaryota > Metazoa > Chordata > Actinopteri > Characiformes > Erythrinidae > Hoplias > Hoplias malabaricus. The sequence continues at coordinate 52,425,768 of NC_089802.1, read as the reverse complement.
TGTACACATAATGATCATGCTGAAAACTGTGGGAAAAGAGTTAAGGAAAGCTTGGTATACAACATCTAGCACAACTTAATCACACACATCACACACTGAAAGTTCTGCATTTCTGAATGCTCCTGATATATTTGTCAGTAACAGAAAACTACACACTGACTCAGCACCATATAAAATGTCATTATATTATTACAACAATTCAGAGGTCAGAGTTCAGTTAGAAAGGAAGCATGCGCTAAGGAAATTGACTGTTGATTTTTCCCAGGAGCCATTAGTAGGTGAAATGGGAACACTTACTGCCACATTTCTAAAACAAGTCCTGGAAGCACTCAGTAACCTGCCAAAACCACAGAAGCCTAAATTGTAGTAAAGGAAAACTAGTTTTCCTAGATTTTTTTGACAAAGGTGAACAAAAAAAATTGTTATATTCATATATTTATGTTTGCCTTGCTGAAAATGATTTTGATTGCCCAATATGATTATGGTGGTTGACCATTACACCAGTGCCCAAAAGACGACATATGCTGGTTTTGCTGGTATCCTGTCGGCTGATTTTGTTTAGTAGGTGTACGCTCAAAAACCTTGAACGTCATTGGATGACAATATTTAATATGAACACAAAGTAGATAAACAGTAGCAGTATAGCTGAGTATAAAGGCATCAGCGCCAACACAAATGACAAGTTAAGCAGTATGAACCACTGTAAAGGATATGAATGTATCAAAATTTTAATAGCTATTCGTCTGAACAGGTTAAAAGGGCTAATGATATACAACGAGGGCGTGGCACTGAAACGGAAGAGCGTTTTCCCTTTGTTTAGCACTATAAAGGTCTGTGCAGAAAGAAGGAAGGGGAGAGGGGGAGAGAGAGAGAGAGAGAGAGAGAGAGAGAGAGAAGGATTATTGGAATGCACAGCAAGAATGCAGAAGTATAAACAGTTCACAATGTAATTACAAAGATTCAGCATTTCTAAAAGCATTTCACTAGAAAAACATGATAAAATACTATTCATTGAACTCTTTTTTTTACTCAGTGTAAAGAGCATTTTTGATTGAACTCTCACGAAAAACAAATCACAGAAACAATACAGTTACAAAGGGCTACATGGAAAAATACTTCAAAATGAACAGCTTATATTTTCTGTTTGGAGAGGCAATTTACTTCTTTTATCCACCTATTTCAAGGTCACTTGTGAGGAACACTTGACCAGCTGTTAACCATGGATGTGTTGTGTTAATAACTGTAAGAGAGCCGCAGTGTGCTCTGGCAAAGAGACACACACCACTTACTGGAAGTCAGACAGTAACACTACCGTTAACGCTAACCGCTAACATCACCATCCATCAGGAGCAGGAAATGCTGACTCCAGAGAGAGAGGGAAAGAGTGAGAGAGAGAGAGAGAGAGAGAGAGAGAGAGAGAGAGAGAGAGAGAGAGAGAGAGAAGAGAGAGAAGCACTGCAATGCTCCCTTGAGTCTACATACTTCCACCTACTGTAGAAAAAAAATCACTTGGACCACATTCTCACCTCCACTGTTCCTCTCTGAAACAACCTGAAATTAAACTTTTCTTCACACCACACACAGACTGTGCCAGCTGAAGGCGATTGTTCTATAGGAAACATTGGAGTGGACGACATGGACATATGAACAGTTAAAGTGGAAGAATTTGGGGAAAAGATCTAATTGCTTTTTTTTTTTATCAATAATGTGTCTGCAATTTAAATTGGAATTATTTCCCTTTCATGACTGAATGTTGAGCATATTGTGAACAACTGCCAGTTAATGATGGTTACAGCTTCACAGTGAACAGGTTGATTCTGAAAGATATTGCACAAATACGTACATTTTGCATTCTTTGTGTTCTAGAGTAATATATCCCCTTTTAATACATGCAGGCTGTGTTTACAATTGTAGTTTTTAAACTGAAATTTCTTTATAAAATCGATTCTTTCAGCTTAGTGGACAGTGAACAGCTGCATGCGTTCAGGGAAAACACCATAGTGGCCCAGGTAGAACCAGAATCTTCTTGAAATCTAATTAGATTAAAAATAGAGGAGGCAGTGTGAGGCAGGACAGAGTGAATTCTTTCCCTTCATCTCTGCCTCTCCCTCCTTTTCTGTTTTTGTCTGCCCATCCATCTTTTCTCCTTGCCACATCCCTTGCCTAATATATTTTAAGTCTTTCCTTGGGTAAAGTCTAGCTTTTGCCTTTTGTCTCCTTGCCATGGTGTAATTAAAAACCCACAACACGTTTAAATAAACTGCAAAACTCATGAGCCAGACAGAGTGCAATATGTCCTCCATTAAAAGACATCTGTCAGTGAAATGACTGAAACTCTTGAATCCTAAAGGCTGTCACATTTGCAAAAAAAAAAAAAAAAAAAAAAAAAAAAAAAAAAAAAAAAAAGAGAAAAAAGCTGTGAACAGCCCAGCAAGGGCTCTGTGTGTTACTGAATACTGAGCACTGGCTTCCCCCAGAGTCTCTTCCAAACACACACACACACACACACACACACACTGCGACAGACTGTGGGCTTCCTCTCGCTTGCTCAAGCTCGCACACTCACAATACTGCTTTACTCACAGAAGGGAGAACGAGAGAGAGACAGTGAGAGAGAGAGAGAGAGAGAGAGAGAGAGAGAGAGAGAGAGAGAGAGAGGGCTGCAGAGCCATCTCTCCTTCCTTTTCCCTGCCCTAGATACTGGATAGCAACCTTAACTTCAGCAGCAAATCACATTTGCATTCCAGTAGAAATAAGACTACAAGAAAAAAAAACAGTAATGGATCACACGTGGACCATCAATGTAGACAATCAATGATCACAGCAACAATGCTTCTTAACAGATAAATTGTCTTCTGACTTCCACAGTCCAAACCTTTTTAGACTACAAAATTACCTCAAGGATCAGAGGAATCACCTCATAACTCACACTCTCACTCACACATTTAAACAATATGTTCCTCAAAGGTGCACAGTGTGTCCTTGTTCATTTTAAGCTCACACTGTGTGGGCTTAAAGAAAACACAAGCTCTAGCAGATCTTCAGTAATTAGCTAAAGTCATAATACATTTATACAGTATTTTTTTTTCCCATTATGTTTTGTAGTTCTATGCTGCTTTGTGATTTGTCTCAGCTTTTTTTTATCATTTAATTTAGTACAAGAAGGGAATAGAATCCAAAGGAATCATACAAATGTTTTTGTTCCAATGCTGACAGATGTTGAATGTATTAAGAAGCTCCACTGCAGTTCGATGAGTTCTTCAGTACTTAAGTACTTTCCTGAGCTGCTACTTTCTACCTCTACTCAAGATCATTTTTGCGACGGTGCCTTTATGTTTAACAACACTTTTTTCTAGATATAGGCTACTCTACACACCCGAGAGTGGCTGTAATTCTGGTACTGGTGCAATCAAATTTGAGTGCAAATGACTCAGGTTATTTACACCATAAACTGCAAAGCAGACTGGCCAAAATAACTTGATTCCATCTGTGAATCAATAACAAATTTATCAATAATTGACTTGCATGATGGATATATAATCCACATTAATTTTTCATTTATATGAGGAATAAAATATTTATTATATTAATTTCAAAACAGAAAATCTAATTTTGAATCAGGTAAGATCAGTAAAATTATCATAATATAAATGAATCTGCCCATGACCCATTTCTGAAAACTGTATGAGGATGTTAATAATTAGATTTCAGTATCAGTATCACTGTATTTCACAGATACGGTTTGCCATATTAATAATCATTCCAATCACATAAACACACACAGACACACACACACAGGCACACAATTGCCTATCTGTTCTTCCTTCCTTTTAATAGTGTGAGTGATTTGCTGCAGAGCTACTGAAAATTTCATTGTCTTCAAAGAGGAGAGCCAGAGAGGGCAGGGCAATGAGGTGGAGGGGAGGGAGGGAGAGAGAGAGAGAGAGAGAGAGAGAGAGAGAGAGAGAGATTTAATTAAACTCAATACCTGATATCACTGAGAGAACAAAACATTTTCAGTTAATATTATTATTATTAATAATATTATATTTTATGAAATTATATTGACTTAAGTGGAAAAATCTACATGGTGCAGAGAAGAGAAGAGAAGAGAAGAGAAGAGAAGAGAAGTGGCCATCTTTCGGAACTGTCTCAACATAGCTGAATGAATGCAAAAGAAAAAAGAGACAGAATTGAATGAAAGAAGGAAAGACAGATTCAGAAGTGATTGGAGGTTTTCCTCATGTGTGCACATAGCCTGACAAAGCAAAACCCAGACATGAAAAGAAAGAGAGAAATGTGAGAGATAATAAATAATGTGAGAAAGAGAGAGAGCGAGAGAGAGTGAGAGAGAGAGGGAGATTTTTGCTGAGTTCACACTTGCCTCTAATAAATACTCATATTTCATTACACATCGCAATACCAAAGTGAAAACTGGACTCTGGTCACCTCTGAGCCCTGAGCCAATAATAGAACAAAACAAAATATTAATTAATACCTCTAAATCCCACTCCGGGTGACTGTCTGTGAGGGGTTTGTTGTGTTCTCCTACACATTAGTAGGTGAACTGGTGGATAGGTGTGAGTGTGTGAGTGAATGTGTGAGTGTGTGTCACCCTGTGAAGGACTGGTGCCCACTTCAGGGTGTGTTCCCGCCTTGCACCCAGTGATTCCAGGTAGGTTCCAGACCCACCGTGACCCTGAACAGGATAAGCGGTTACAGATAATGAATGAATGAATGAATAGTGAAGGCTTCTCCACAGATTAAGCACACTGACTTTCCTTTTACTAAAAAAATTGATGCCAGATACACAGCTAGTGGAGACAACCGATTCTTGCAGCTGATTACATAAATAAAGTACTTATTTTATTTGCATAACAAACAACGCCCACCCCAGGATTATAGAGCATTGTCTGCTTGTTCATAATGGGGCATATTGACTAAGAACCTCTCCTCTCCAAGTTTAATATCACTGCAGAAACCCCACATTCCCCGGCTTGGTAATATGGTTCAACTTGGGTCCCGCTAAACACTAGAACTGGTAATGAGTAAATTGGAGAACAATGTACATTCATTAATTCATTCATTGTCTGTAACCGCTTATCCTGTTCAGGGTCGCGGTGGGTCCAGAGCCTACCTGGAATCATTGGGTGCAAGGTGGGAATACACCCTGGAGGGGGTGTCAGTCCTTCACAGGGCAAAATGCAGCCGTAGACATCCCTGGCTGGGCTCGAACCACCAACCTTTCGGTTAACAGCCAAACGCGCTAACTGACTAGCCTTCACTACTCTACAGAAAATCAACAGTGAAACACATCACACAACACAGCACAAATTATGGCACTCAGCAATAAATAAATAAATAAATAAATAAAAAGCTAAAAAAGCTTAACTGGATGGTACAGGCAAGTGATGTGGTGACTGAATTGATCAAAGAAAGATAGAGGCAATATTCTGAAGGCAGGAAGACGGAATACCCTGAACTTGCCACGGTGGGCCTTCAGCCACTCACATTTTCCCTCAACATATTTGTGAAAAAAAAAAAAATATATATATATATATATATATATATATATATAGCACTATTCATGGTACCTTTATTAAGTTTCATAGCTCCTGCAAAATAATAATAATAATAATAATAATAATAATAATAAAATCCCTCAGATTTGCACTGCATGCATAATTAAATTTTTCCACATCCAAAACCCCCTCGCGTCTCTGGCCCTCCACCAGATGTTTAAATGTTAATTGAACTCCTAGGGGTAAAAATGTTCCTCCGGCCTGCAAAGATACCCTTCTCAGCTGAGGGGTTCGCTTTATTGCTGCCTGCACCTCTGCAGACTGCCCTAGGAGGGCGACAGAAATACACTGCACTTGTAATAGCTATTTAAAGACCCCTTTAAGTTACTCCATTTTGAATTTTGTTAATATGCCCATATGGTATTTTAATTTGCTAGAAGACATATCATGAACAAAATAAGCAGTCAATGTCATGGCAGAGCATTACTCCTCTGAAACTGTTTCATAGAGAGTTTCATATGGGTAAATATATATATGTCATTGTGATATCAAAAATATATGTGTCTTGTGATGAACAGAGCTGAACAAATAGGGGTTTAAAATATTGCTACGATGGTATTCTGTACATCTTGCACACACCTAATGATGATAAATGACCATGCCAATAGTGAAAAGACTGATTTCAACCGTTGAACTTGAGAACATTCACAAAAACTCTGAATGCTCAGAAATTATATACTGCAGGAATAACCCATAGAATCCATTAGAATAGAATGACAGGGGAATGAGAATATCCTTTAATCATGGCATATCACTCTTAATTCAAGAGCGCCTAATGATTTTTATATTTTTTCTTGAATGTGATGGAATAACATACATAGACCATACCACTTTAATTTTCAGAAATGAGAGAATTGCATTCTTTTAGTACACAATTAGTTACAACATTAAAGCTGTCTTCAACTCGTGCTGAAGCCTACAGTTGTTCACATAAACACTTATGAGGATTTATGAACCCTTATCAGTCAGCTGTTGTTAGCCTGCCCTATGAGCACATTATTCTGTCCTGAAACAAATCTTCTTTTCCTGAGCTTTTAGCAAATCCTTCCTTCCCCAAGCTTACACAGTAATGGTTCAGCTGTTTATTTCTGTTGTTGCTTTAAGATTCACAAAACCACTGTGCTAATTTGCATGCGTTTAAGTTTCTCTTTAGCGCAGCTAAGGCTAGAGTTAAGACATACACTAACTGTTCCAGTGCACCACTTCTGTTACAGACCCCACATTTACATACAGAATGTATCTGACTAAACACACCACACCAAAGAGACAAAACCTCTGTTACTTCCACAATACAGCCATTAGTCAAGCAAGAGGAATATAAAAGAGGCAGGGACCTTCACTGTCCAATCACTGGACACAAGAGCGAAACACACCCTGGACAGGACAAGTTCATTGCAGGGCACCAACCTCTGTTCTATTACCCTACTGTAATCTTAATGCTACAATGCGTTTGTAATCTTAGAGTCTCATGCTATTATAATCCTAATGCCATTATGCTATAATAATCTTAAATGCTGTGAAATTAATTAAACTTGTTGCTAATGTAAACCTCTAGCAAACACTGAGAGCTGAACACTTACAAATACACTGAGTATGTGTACATTTGACTGTAATACTATTTACATATCTGAATGCAACGATAACTGGGTGGATGGATATTTGATGGATATTTTAATCCAATAACTAGTAATATATATAAAATTGTAGGCACTATAGATTATGAGATTTAAACAGCTATTTATCTGAGCAGTAAGTGTTTATTTGCTAAAACTAACAAACAAACAAACAACAAATAATGCCCAACATTAGAATAAGACCAAATAACTTTATTCCAGTAACTGTGTTATTCTGTATTATGTGTGTGAATGTGTTTGTTGAAATTTTTCCAAATCTCTCCTCGTCTTTGAGGTTATTTGAGGTTATCATTCAAATACTTAGTTTTACTAGTTAATAAATAATGATTTTAAATAATGTGTACTGTTGATTTAACAAATTAATGCAATCAAGGAGAATCTGAACAATACATTGCTCTTCAAACTCACTCACACCTACTACTTTATAGAGAAAAAAATCTTATATTTCTATTTTGCCTTATATTATTTATCTTTGTATTCACTGTTATAATATATAAATTTATACAAGCACCACACTTACTGAGAAGGCATTAGTTTAAATATATATAATTTCCTTAGGTGCCAAAGACGTCTGCAGAGTACTTATATATATATATATATATATATATATATATATATATATATATATATATATATATATATATGTGTGTGAAAAACTGTTGGCCCTCTTCATGATTTCTTATTTTTTTGCATGTTTGTCACTCTTAAATGTTTCAGACCATCAAACAAATTTAAATATTAGTCAAAGACACACAAGTAAACATAAACTGCAGCTTGTAAGTGAAGGTTTTTATTATTAAGGGAGAAAAAAAAAAACCTACATGGTGAAAGGTGTTTGCCCCCTAAACCTAATAACTGGTTGGGCAACCCTTAGCAGCAAAAAATGAGTCTTTCACAGCGCTGTGGAGGAATTTTGGCACCCTCATATTTACAGAATAGTTTTTCTAGAATTAACCACCTTTTTAAGGTCATGCCTTTGACTAGGTCTTCACTTTGTTTTTCTTCATCCATTCAGAGGTGGACTTGCTGATTGGTTTAGGATCATTGTCCTGCTGCAGAAAACCAAGTTTGTTTCAGCTGGAGGTCACGAACAGATGGCTGGACATTCTCCTTCAGGATTTTTTGGTAGACAGCGGAATTCACGGTTGCATTCATCATAGTAAGTCTTCCAGGTCCTGAAGCAGCAAAACAGCCCCAGACCATCACACTACCACCACCATATTTTACTGTAGGCATGATGTTCTTTTTCTGAAATGCAGTGTTACTTTTATGCCAGATGTAATGGGACAAACGCCTTCCCAAATGTTCCATTTTTGTCTTGTCAGTCCAAAGAGTAATTTCCCAAAAGTCTTCATCAAGATGTTTTCTGGCAAAATTGAGACAAGCCTTAATGTTCATTTTGCTCAACAGTTTCAATTTCATCTTGGCATTCTGCCATGCAGGCCAATTTTGTATGGTGGAGTCATGAATGCTGACCTTAACTTAAGCAAGTGAGGCCTGCAGTTGTTGTGGATGTTGTTGTGGGGTTTTTTTGTGATATGTTGGATGAGTCGTCGCTGCGCTCTTGGGGTAATTTTTGTTGGCCGGCCACTCCTAGGAAGGTTCACCACTGTTCCACATTTTTGCATTTGTGGATAATGGCTCACACTGTGGTTCACTGGAGTCCCAAAACTTTAGAAATGGCTTTATAACCTTTTCCAGACTTATAGATCGTAATTAATTTCTTTCTCATTTGTTCCTCTGGATCTTGGCATAATGTCTAGCTTTTTGAGGATCTACTTCACTTTGTCAGGCAGGTCCTATTTAAGTGATTTCTTGATTGAGAACAGGTGTGGCAGGTGTGGGGGGGCAAGACTTTTTCACACAGGGTCATGGAGGTTTGGATTTTTTTTTTCTTTGTTAATAATAAAAACCTTCATTTAAAAACTGCATTTTGTGTTTACTTGGGTTGTCTTTGGCTAATATTTAATATATTTTATTTATAATATATTAATATTTGTTTGATGCAATTTTAAGAGTGAAAAACAGGCAAAAGAATAAGAAATCATGAAGGGGCAAATACATTTTCACAACACTATGTATATATGGAGTAATATGCAAAAGTTGCTTTATATTATATTTACTGCATTTGTAACCCACTATAAATTCTCTGCAATGTTATTTCAGTGGATCTAGTCTCATTTCCTACCATTTTACCATATTCCAATTGTGATGCATTGGAATCAATATCCATATTTGTTTTCCCATATTGGAGAATTGGTGTAGGTTAATTTTTAAACTGTTGAAAATAAATAATTTGTAAACAATTGAATGTAGTCTATCAAATTCAAATCTTATAACTGAAAGAGGAAGAGGGACCATGTCAGGACAGTCAGGCACTGATAGCTCACTCACTTTTTTGTTCAGATAGAAGGGGTCCAAGTCCTCCAGTGGCACTGCCACCATCTCCGAAGGGACGTCCCCGTAGATGAAGGGCAGACTTTTCCCTGCCTCCAGATCACTGTTGGGCTTAGGGCCACTATCTTCATCATCGTCGCGGTGACTGCTGTCTGATCTGGGCTTGACAGGTTTCTTCTTCTTCTCCTCTGCGATGCGCTTTTCGATGTTGGCCAAAGACTCTCGTGTGAACCTCTTGAAGCTGTCAGGGCCTGGGGGTGCGAGCAGCGGCGCAGCCATATTGTCATCCTGCAGCAGAGCCCTCTTTATTTAGAAGCCATAAAGCACAGCAAGTTCTGTTGATGGTATATGGGTAGCAGAAGTAGACAAAAATGAAAGGAAAAAGAACACTGTTATTTATTTATTGCACATGTTACAGTATATAATAACCATACTTTTCTGTTTTCATTTTTTTTTCCAAAACAAGACAATCTACCAAAGAGTAGAACAGAACATTAAATTCACAGTGAAACAGTGGATGAAACTGGTTCTGTGAACAACAAAGGATATTAGCCAACATACGTTGTGTTGTGCTGAACATGCACATGCAGGTGAAGCATGTTCTTGTTTAATTATTTATATAATGTACTAAATTACCCCTCCAGCTAGACTGTGCCATAATGCTTTATTTGAGGCTCTGTGCTCTTTCTGTAGCTTCTTTAGCTCAACATACCAACCAGAACTGCAATACAGGGTGAGACTGTGTCATTGAGGGTTCTCTTGATAAAAGACTAATTGTGTGATGAGTAACATGAATAATATCACAACTACTGCTACCCAAACATAAATAAATAAATAAATAAATAAATAAAAATAATATTTGTAAAAAATAAATAAACCCTTTTTTGTTAAAAAGATATCTCAGATGCCTTAACAAATTAATGTGCATATTAAGATGCGTGTGCACTTTGTTCATATGAGTTACAAACTTTATTATACTTTATACACTCCCCATTAATCTTACTCTCAAAGCTCCACCCCCAAAGCTTTTTTCTCTCATGCGCACACATACACTTTCATTACATCCATTAAGAAGTGGATGACCAAGCAGAAAGATGCTCAATTCACTCTGTGTGTGTGTGTGTGTGTGTGTGTGTGTGTGTGTGTGAGAGAGAGAGGGGGGGGGGGGTGGGGGGGGCGGGGGAGGGATTGAAGGAGAGGGAGAGAGACGAAGGGAGGGAGAGAGTGAGAGAGAAAGAGTCAGACCGTAAGACAGAAAGAGAATGAACTGGAAGATAAGGCCACAAAGTTATTGCTGATAAAATCCATATGTCAACAGATAATCGCATTTGGATTTACACATCACATTCACTCAGCAGTCTAACACTAGCTTGGATCTAATAATGCCCACTAGCTTTAAGATTGATGGCTTGACCAAAAATATATATATATTATTTTCTTATTAATATAATACTAATTATACTTAAAGTAACAGTGAATTGATTTGGAAACACCTACTTCCTCCCAATAAACAGTTAATAATACAGATATATTCATAAAAATAACCAAAAATCTGACAATGTTTTGTTTTTACTTTTTTGCAAGCTAGCTTTGTTGAGGCATTCATTTTAAAACTGCAAGCTCAAAATGAAAGTAGAGTCTTTCAATGAAAGTAGCCCCTTCTGCCATAAAACTAGGCTTGACTAGTTAAAATATTTCAAGATATATATAAATTCTTTCTAAGTAAGCCACATACAGCATCACTCAGAAGCTATTCTTGCACTTTCTAAAAACAAACCTAGCAAATATATTTAATAATATGCAGTAGTTTGCAAAGATGCACAGACAAATTTAACAGGAATGAACTGCTTTATTTTTACTTAAGGCATTAAACTTGGATGTCTGGTTACTGTAAACTATCCTGATTCATATGTCTAGAATTGAGCATTTTAACATCAAACCACACTAAAATGCTTTGTTTCCATCTCAGTAATTGAATTTTTCAGAAATGTAGAAACATATTGTCATGTTTTTTTTTTTTTGGTTTTTTTTTTGCTTTACTTCATCATTTGAACACAGCCACTGTCCTAAATATTGCATGAAAATTCCATAATGAATAGACCAAAAGAAATGCTCCAAACTTCAAAATCCAGAATAAAATGTGTTTACATTGACTTCAAATAAAGAAGGTTTTTCCCTTGTCCTGTAAATGTACTATTTTCAGAGCTTCATGTTTTTCATTGGACAGTAATGATATGTAGAATAACACCGATGTTACTCAGCAAACCATCAATAAACAAGCATTAGCACAGAAAGAAGAATTGATAATTAGCTAATCTAATATCTGGTAGCATTTGTAGCGACAGAAATGTTTCAGGCAAAAGTTTTCAGCTCAGTTGCTTTCATTACATTAATAAACAGAATCCATGTATATGGAGGAATGCAGTAAACACTCTGTCACTTGTATGTGACATCGAAGTGTGGCTCCAAGCTACATTATATGAACAAATATATCAGGACACCTACACAGTACACCTACAAGAGCTTTTATGACATCCCAATCTAAATCCATTGGCAGTAATATGGTCCCCCTTTGCCACTATCACAGCTTCCACTCTTCTGGAAAGGATTTCTATAAGATTTTGGAGTATGTGCATGGAAATCTTTTGCCAAGAAGAGCATTGATAAAGTCAGACACAGATGTTGGATAAAAGGGCCTGGCTGATAATCTCCACTCTATTTCATCCCATAGGTGTTTCACAGAGCTGATGTCAGGCCTTTCGGGTTCTTCCACAACAAACTCACTCAACCATGCCTTTATAGACCTTGTTTTGTGCACTGGGATACAGTCATGTTGGAACAGAAAAGGTCCTTCCTCAAACAGTTCCTACAAAGTTGGCAGCATGCAATTGTCCAAAATGACTTTTTTTAGTTTGGCCTAGGCCATACAAAACAAATCCATAGCATTATTCTTCCTCCACCAACCATTACAGTTGGCAAAATGTTGTCAGGCAGGTAATGTTCTCCTAGCATCTGCCAAATTCAAATTTGTCTATCAGACCGCCAAAAGAGAGTGATTGACAGCATTCTTTACACCAGTCTAGCTGATTTAAGGCTTGCATGCCACTGTCTGGTCATGGAAATGAGGCTCCAGACACATGGTTTTTGTGCTGATCTTAGTGCCAGAAGAGGGTTGGAACTGTGCCATTAGAAGTGCGTTGGTAACTTTTACACACTATGCGCCTTACTCTGTAACTTCACATGGTCTGCCACTTTGTGGCTGAGATACTGTGGTTCCTAAAGGCTTCCACTTTTCAAATATACCACTCACAGCTGTTTGTGGAAAATCTAGGTTTGAAAATCTAAGCTTTGCTGCATTTGTTGCATCATATGGTATCAAAGTCAATGAGCTCTTCAGAATGACCCATTCTTTCACAAATATTTTTTAAGGAAGGTGGCATGACTAAGTGCTGGATTTTATATATCTGTGGCATTGGGAGTAATGAAATAGCTGATTTCAAAGATTAGAATGTGTGTCCCAGTATTTTGTCCATATAGTTTATGTGTCTTGAAACATGAGCTAATATAAGTAATATAATAACTCTTAATATGTACTACTGGTTTTTGATATGGACCCCGTTACTGGTCAAATACAGATGAATGCAGAGAGCTCAATTCTATAAAGTAAAGAAGAGTCAAGGCCTAAAATCAAACATACAGTATAAATAGTCTTGCCCAAAATAAGTTAGAGTAAGTAAATATGGAGGTGGGGACTAACTGCATATTCATAGATTCATGTACACTGAGGACACAGGTGATAAGTCACTTATAAGGCAGTATAGGGAGGGGTAAATAAGTAGTTTTGATGAACAGAGATGTGTTTTGGTTGCTGATGATCAGAGGTAGTTACTTTAAAACAATAGATGAATGCCACAGGCTGAGCCAAACAAAAGCTGCTGATGAGCCACAATTTGGTCAACCCCATTGTACAACGCTCCATGATTTTTGCCAGGGGTCAATATCATATATACTGTACTGTACTGTGCCTAGCAGTGTTAATTAGCCATGATTTTACAATATGCTTCAACAGAAAACCAATCCAATATACATAGCAAATATCCACTTCAAGCACCTTTGTGTATCTGGCTTTCTTAAAAGCAGGTAACTAAACAAAAGTAGGGAATCCATATTACAATAAAATGTGTTTTGCATGTGATTAACTGCAGTTTGTTCATATAATACATTTTGAACATGTTTAAGTATCTCTTCTTTTGCTTAAAAAATGAAGTAGCCAAGCTATTTCAAGTAATATATTAATTTTACATGAGATAAGTCATAGGGGAATACTGCATTAAGACTCTTTTCTCCATTGGTGGCTAGTCTGCTACAACACCTTCCTATTGATCAGCCATATATTCCCTGACATCCACCACACCTAAGCTGTTATTCAAGCTTTGCACTTGCACTCACTCTTTCACTCTTTAATCACAGACATTGAAAACCACTGGATTAAATTCAGTTACCCAAGCTCTAGTTAGGTACATTTGTCCACAGGAAGGTATAATACAAAAAAAAAAAAAAAAAGACAACAGTGAGATCAGATCCAATTGAAGGAAACTTGGGCATTCGGGTTTATTTTACTTGCTTTCAGTCTTATGAATCTGTGTTTATCAGTAATTAGTCTTAATATTAGTAACTAGTGACATGATTTATTATCATTGTACAACTCTACAAAGAAATTTGACCTCTGCCTTTAACCCATCTGTGGCAGTGAACACACTCATAGTAGTGATAGGAGCAATGAACACACACACACAAAGCAGTGGGTGGCCTTCCTCGACACACAGGAAGCAGTTTGGGGTTTAGGTGTCTTGATTAAGGGCGCTTCAGCTGTGGATGTTCCTGATGGTTATAGGAATTGAAACAGCGAGCTTTGGATACCAAGCCCACTTCTTTAACTATAGGCCACTAATTTGTCCCCCCTGCATAAATGGCTTCTACAGTTTAGGAAGGCATTTCACTAGGTGTTAAAATATTGCTGTAAAGATATGATTGCATTCAGCCATTAGAGAATTATAGTGAGGTGAGATGCTGATGTTGAATGTCTATTTATATACATCACAAACATTAATGCAAGTCATCCCAAAAGTATGGAGCTCTGCCTGTTTAGATAAAGCTGTTCCACTGGTCCATGACCCTGAAATGAATCAAGGGAAAAGATGAATCAAAGAATGAATGAATGGATGTTCCACTGGTGACATTTTAGGTTCATGTGCAGCTGCTCCTAAAGGGCCTCGTTTCATTTAAAGCTTTTCTGTGAAGATAATTCAAGCCGTGTCCAACTTCATCTTAAAGAAGCCCGGTTTACCCATTTAGGTATAGCCTAGATGGCCATGTGAGATTCAGCCTAATTTTTTCATGACCACGTGCCAGGCAATCGCATATAAATTACGTAGCAATTCATCAAGTCGTCAAGCACGCGAGGCTACTACTTGAACAGTCTGCTGTAGGCCGTTTAAACCAGGCGATAAAATCCCAGCTCATCAGAAATCTGTGAAACACTGGAGGATCACACGGGCAGGCGAAACGGAAGAGCAGACGATACACGCGCAGTTTCACGTTACACACGGAACACAGCCAACCTCTAAATCTCCTTACACAGTGTCCAGAAAGAACAGACATGTCAAAGAACTACCGTCAAGGTGAAGAACACCATCTGAACTTCAGCAACTTCACCAAGGTTTACGGGGCTTATACCGCAATACTAAAACTTAAAATAAATAAATACATAAAATAAGACGAAATATTTCGAGAATAAATTGATAGTTTTCCGGAAAAACGAAAGAAAAAAAACAGATCATGAGTATTAACTGTTCTTGTAATGGTACCTTTACCCGGAAATTGGGTAACTCAAAACGTAATAATTTTTAAAAATCAAAATACTGCCTTTTTTATAATATTAATATTCTATCATTGTAGGCCTATATATTACATACATTAATGTTAATATTATTATGCCAGACAGAAAATCTCAGGAAACGTTGGATCATTTTTGTATTAAAAAAATATTATTCTCTTTTATTTGTTCAATAAGTATTCTGATTTTTCCCCTGAATTTTATTTTTTTTAACAGTCTATTCTCTAAAACTGCTCTGTATTTACGATGTACTTTTTTAGCCATTCAAACAATTACGACCCAACACACTCCCAACCACACCGCAGGAGTCTGCTTCAGAGCCCCAGGACTTCGTTACTCACGTGTTCGCTAATGTTTATCCGCGCCAGGTAAACCACCGCGTTACAACAGCATCCAGACTGTGAAAATACTCCACATTATACTCCAGAGGTTTCGTTCCTACTGTGTGCGTTTAAGTCTGATTCACTGCAGTCAGTGACCTGTACAGCTCCAGTGTTTTAGAGATGTCATATCTCGTGTCCTGAGCCAGTGACTGCAGCTAGGTTCAGCCTCTCGGCGCCGGTCCTACAGCACAACAATGCGGTTTATACACAGGAACCAACCCGTCCACACAGTCCGTTCACAGGCGGCACCGGACACTGCTTCAGCGTGTGGAGAGATGCTCTTGCTCTTGAGTAAGGGAGGGGGATCAATGGAGGAGAGACGCGAAGGAGGGGGGGGGGTCTCTTATCCCGCGCAGTGAATAGCTTAAAGTCCTCAGTATAGAGTTAATCACTCGCTTACTCGTCTGGTTCCCCAGCTACACTGTATCCTGCCCCGCACACCCAGGCGGCACCGCCTCGTCTTTCAGCTCTTTGCAGAATGTGAGCGGGTCATTGCGCTTCAGTGCGGTCTTCATGAATGGACAGAATATGTAGCTCGCGCCTCCCGCCACGGGTCATTCAGGGAAACGCTCGTCATCACGGCCAAGCCACTGAAGCGCTTTATATAACCGCACACAGCACAAACTTCACCTCTTCAGCACAAAACCCCTTCCTTTCAGAGACTACACCTCCCTCCTCATTGTTTTATTCCCTCTATGCCTGCTGCACCTAGTGCTGGACGAGCTTCTGCTTCAACGTCGCAGAAAACGCTGACCCTAGCAAGTGTGGGGCTGAGTGCGTGTGTGTGTGTGTGTGTGTGTGTGTGTGTGTGTATGCTGGTCTTGCTACCTCGTTGAGGACCAAATGTCCTTACAATAAAAGGACAACATGTGATCTTATACAGGTGAGGGTGGCTTTCCTTGGTCTGCTTTCAACTTCTCTTGGATGAACAAAGGAGCAGAATAATGGGCGTGTGGTTATTAACGTCGGCCTTGTTTTGTCGTAAGTGCACGCATGGAGCTGACTTGTAACTCACTCATTCCCACTCACTTCCGTTTAGGAAGTGCTCGAAATCAATAAGACTATTTGCCATTTTTTTTAAGATTTGTGCAATTCTATGGAACGTCCCCATAGGTATCGTGAGGCCGGATTGCTTGTGTGTGTGTGTGTGTGTGTGTGGGTGTGTGTGTGTGTGTGTGGTGAGGTTGTTAATATATTTCCAGGACAAATATCTTGGCATTTGTGTGGAAACCCAGGTGCTAGTTTCAGCATCATACTTAGAAACAGGTATGATACATGTAAGTATATTGGCACATGTATGGCACCATGTCCTGACACTGCATACAACAATGCTGTGTGTGTAGCTACAGGCTCCGGCGCGTGGGCCACAGCCTCTGGACTAAAATACTGCAGTGGAGCGGAGGGGAGGCACGAGCTCAGCCGCTGGAGCTGCGAGACATCCGCGACCAGCCAATCACGGAGAAAACCCAGTGCTACAGGAGGGGGAGAGGGAGGGGGGGATCTCTCTCCCTGTCGCTTCTGCAAACCTTCCATGTGCGCTTTGGCATGAACACACACCACTTTATTTTGGCTCGAGAACAGGGCAGTGTCATGCGCTCGTGCGCCCTAGCACCACACCCGCGACCTGCCCCGCTCTCCCACATTTAGCCCGCAGTATCAGGCACCAGCAGTGCCAACAGTGGGGGAGGGGAGGGAAGGGGGGCGTGGGGTGGTGCCACCCCCACAGTTTTCACGACTATCCCGAGCCCAAATAAGTATGGCGAGGTTGACTGAGAGTCTGAAAGGGAGGAGGGATGCTGTATTTGTGTGTGTGTGTATGTATGTGTGTGTGTGTGTGGAGGGGGTGTTGAGAGAGAGAGAGACAGAGAGAGAGAGAGAGAGGTATCTGCCAGAGTTTTTTTGGTATACTGCGTTGCATAACACTGTCATGCGTCAAATGAAATTGATGCATGTCTTTCCTCCTGATCTTGATGTGTTTCTGTTCTTTGCAAAGTGTTCTCTGCATGCGCCAAAGTTTGCAGCAGCCCCGACTTTGCCTGTCCCACAGTCTGCGTAATTTCCACGCTAATGTCAATCCTTCTCCAGCGCGAACGCCAGGCCAACACCCTCCATGAAGACCGTCCACTCCGAGACGCATCCCCTGCTCATGCACTGCCTCTGCAGCATGCACTAAAGCTCTCCGCCTGTCTTTAATGTCCTGTCTGTTCTCCCAGCGCTTCCCTGGCACTGAGCCCTGAGCTCGTCTCCGGCGCCGCTCTAAACATGCTGCTCTGCGGCACCAGCGCACAGACATCGCGCGCCTCGCAGACGCCCCAAAATCCCCGCACCCCAGCGCTAACGGCAAGGAACCGACAAAGTCTACTCACTTCTCCCGCATTAAGAGAGATCCATCCAGGCCGCCTCGTTGCTAAGGATGCGGAGTGGAGCCGGGAGAAACTGCGGATGTCGCCATATTGTTGCTGCTCTATCTTCCTGGGCAGTGCGCGCGGAGAGCCTGCATAATTGATGACTCTCAGCAGACTGTTAGGGAGCGTCTGCAAACACTCCGCTTCGCACAGCAACGAAGAGAAGAGTTGTAGACGCTTCAGGCATCAGAATCAAAGGACAATAACTAGTGTTCGGTCATCCGGAACAGTTAAAGCAGTCTCAGCTGGGTTTAGTCAAGTGTTTAGTCAACTCATTTTTTCAGTAGGGGCAACTGGGTATAAGAATACATTTCATCATTTTATTTTGACATAAAGTCATTCACAGACAAAATTTGGGCGCGTCTGGTCAAATGACGTGTTGATTTCAGAAATGAAAATGTGTGCAGAAAACTGCATATTTTAATACACAAAGTATAAACTACATGTAATGTTGGCTATATATATATATATATATATATATGGCAAAGAAGAGTCACACTTTACATTTTCTTTAACTGCTTATCAAGTTCAGGGTTGTGGTGGGTCCGGAGCCTATCCGGAATCATTGGGCACAGGGCAGGAACAATGGGGCGCCAATCCTTCACAGGGCAACACACACACACCTACACACTTTTGAGTCACCAATCCACCTACCGACATGTGTTTTTGGAGCATGGGCAGAAACCAGAGCACCAGGAGGAAACCCATGCAGACACGGGGATAACACACTAAAGTCCTCACAGTCACCCGGAGCGAGATTTGAACCCACACTACCTGCTGCGCACAGTGCTTTCCAAAACTGTCCAATTCAGTGTCTTCAGAATGACAGTAATAACCACACCCAATGCTTAAAGACCATCCCTCCAATGATAGTCAAGTTTAGTAACTTGTCAACATGTCCATATGTTGAAGAAATTCTAGGGGCATTCTAGTTAACCTTGAAGTTCAGGCCAGTGATGGGGTGTTAAGTGGATATGAGGATGAAAAAAGGAAAAAGAAAGAATTATATATATATTTACATTTACATAGTGCTGTTCTAGACAAAGTGCTTTTGCATTCTTTGAGACATTTGAATATCACCTCAACAACCACCAATGTGCAACATCCATCTGGATGTTTCGACGGAAGTCAATCTTTATCAGTACACTCACCATACTTCAGCAATAGATAGAAAGGAGACGCCTTTTGAAGGTGATGATTGGGAGGCCAGAAATTATCTGTGTCAGAAAATGGGGGAATCTGGACATTAAGGTCTTATCAAAGAAATGGCTAGGGATCTTGTATGACTTCAGAGTATCAGGACCTCAGTTTTACATTTCATCTGAAAGACAATGCCATGTGTTCAGTACAGTGTCAATGTCACCACACTCAGGAATGGGGATCAAACAGATCAAAGGAACACCACTTCTAGCAGCCAACCAAGTTCCCTTCTGAAGTGACCCATCCAAGTATTGGCCAGGCCCAAACCATTTTGATGAACAGCAATGAGTTGTTTAAGGATTTAATGGTCAGATGGGGACTTAGTGTGCAATGCGTAGCAAAAATAATTTATGGAAGGACAACCAGTGAACCAGGAGCAATTTGAGCCCAAAGCTTATTGTTGCTCATGGGTAGCGATGGCTAGCTAATTTTCTATGATCCAATAGAGGCACTACTTGCTAAAAACTTTGATTTAAACAAAAAATGTTAGAACCCATATGCTCACACTTTTACTCCTTTAGGCTTCAATAAGCTGATCATCTATGACCCTGTTGCAGGATCAATGCATGTGTGCCAAATGTCCTTGGAGGACATTTGGTACACTGTAAAAAATATTCTGTAAATTTTACAGTAAATTACTGGCAGCACAGACGCAAGTAAATTACTGTAAACTTACAGTAAATGTACTGTAAATTTAATTTACAGTTTGATACTGTATTATTTTATTACAGTATTAGATCAACTACTGTACATTTTACAGTAAGTTACTGGCAGCACATACACTAGTACAGTACATTTACAGTAGCTGAACTGTATTTTTTTAAACATCATTTTACTGTATTATATTATTACAGCATTAGTTTTCATACTGTAATTTCATTACAGTATAATTACTGCATTGGCTTGTCATTTACAGCAATTTACTGGACATGGTTGTAATTTGACATGATCTACAAATTTTTAGATCACTGTACACACATTGTTACTGTATACATATTTTAAGGCAAATTAATGGCAACAAGAAATTACATTATTCAAAAACTTTAAGCTTTGGTTCTGGAATTTGAGGGGAAAAAATAAATACATATAAAAATAAAAACAGAAAATCTTCTCTGATGTCCATCCAGGTCTGTCCCAGCCACATTGGAGCCTAAAAGTAATGGACAAAAACACAATGACAAAACTATAACTACAACACCAGCACATACACACCTTAATTAAGGATCTTTAGGACAAAGTATCACTAACTTACAAAAGTGAATAAAATCTTACTGTGTAGCTGAAAGCTGTGGGCAACATTTTTACACAATGCATTCAAAAAGCATTTACAAACCACCCCAGGAGGAGTACTAATCTAGAACCAGTTTAAAGGGACACTGAACATCATAAATATGGATGAACTTGATCAAAATCCTGTTCTCTAATTTACGACTTATTTGTGAAAATCTCCTGTTAATAATTGCCTATAGCAGGAAAGGTTATTGTACTTTTATGGTTCACAGTGAGCTATACTCTGTCCTTTATGCAGTCAAACTACTCTTCCTTATTGGTTATGCTCCCTTTCATTTAATCTTTGCTTTTCTGCGTTTACACTCCTCTAACTTGTCAGTTAGTTAATTCATCTAAAATACATGCCCACAATTTGTGAACAAAGCTCATACTATGTTTTCATTCTACTAGTATAAATGCAGAAAAACAGTGTAAACACAAAAGAGGACTCTTAAGGAAAAAAGTGTACACTGAACGATCACTGGATTGTCTTGTTTCTACACTCGTCATCCATTTTATCAGCTCCACTGTCCATACAGGAGCACTTCATAGTTCTACAATTACAGACTGTAGTCCTTCTGTTTCCCTGCATACATTCTTATCCCCATCTCACCCTGTTTTTCAGCTCTCAGTACAGAGCAGGTATGATGTGGTGGTGGATCATTCTCAGAGCTGCAGTGACAGAGGTGTTAGTGTGTATTGTGCCGGTGTGAGTGGATCAGACACAGCAGTGCAGCTAGAGATTTTAGACCCCGTAATATCACTGCTGGACTGAGAATAGTCCACTAACCAAAAACCTGACAGCATCCTGTGTCTCTGATGAAGGACTAGAGGATGACCGACACACACTGTGCAGCGACAGATGAGCGACTGTCTCTGACGTTACATCTACAAGGTGGACCAATGAGGTAGGAGTGTCTCACAGAGTGGACAGCGAGTGGACACATGGTTTAAAAACTCCAGGGCAGTGTCTGCTTCACTCGTACCAGAGCAACACACACTAACACCACCACCACCACCACATCAGTGTCACCGCAGCGTTGAGAATGATCCACCACCACATCACACCTGCTCTGTGGGGGTCCTGAGCATTGACAAAAATGGGGAAAGGGGACTTACAAAGTATGCAGAACAACATGTGGACTACAGTGTGTAATTGTAGAACTACAGAGTGCTCCTGTGTGGTCAGTAGACCTGATAAAATGAACAATGAGTGTGAATATAAGGCAGGTGTTCCTAATCCAGTAATCATTCAGTATAAAAATCACAGGATAAACAAAACAGCAGTAAATAACCTATGAATGTACTGTAACTATTTAAATTGTATCAATAAGCAGCAGCATGTACCTCAGATGAAGTCCCACTCAAAATCTGTATGCTTCTTCATCAGGGCTGAAATGTGGATTGATGGCCAAATCCTTTTATGAGCTAGCTGCCCTTTTATTTTGCTTTTCCTTTGCCTCTGCCTGCTTTTGGTCCTCTCTTTGGGTTGATACTGAAGAATATGAAATAACATGCACTTTTATGAAATTATGATTTTGCTGTGGAAGAATAAACCTGTGTCTGATCTACTTGTATCACGACAACACACACTAACACACCACCATGGGAGTGTCACTGCAACGCTGAGAATGACCCACCACCCAAATAAGGTGCTCTGTGGTGGACCTGGTCATTAAAAAAAATATTAAAAAGTTTGAAAGGGGGAAATAATTTATGCAGAGCAACAGATGGACTATACGCTGTAACTGTAGAACTACACAGTATTCCAGTATCGTGAGTGGACAGAGAGTGTAGAATGGGTTTATGTAGATTTTAGGTGTACAAATAAGTTTTAAAGCATTTTTAATGTAACCTATAATTGTAACTCAAAATTCAAACATTATCATGCCCTTTTTCATTTGATGGTAAGTTTTATTAAACATAAATTAACCTAAAATTAAGGAGTTTGAAAAAGGCAAGTGAGAAGAATATATCCATTACTGTATTTTTGTTATGAGATCCATCAAGGAAAAAAGTGCTGAAAAAGCATGTGTATAGATTTGCTCTGTCCTTTTGGATAATATTGTTTCCAAAAGTTTGTAAGTTTTGGATTAGACAATTTAAATATTTTAATGTTAGCCATTGTGAAAGTAGCATATTAACCATTATTTTTTAGTTTTTTTTTTTAAATAAATTAAATGACAATAGTATTTTTTTAATATTACACAACAGTTACCATAAAATGACAAAGGAGTGGGAGAATGTTAATTACTAATATGTTACACACACAAACTTATAAAACATACTCGTATACCAAATAATTTGGATGGTAGTTACCATATGTTTAGCTTTACATGACTTCAACAATACAGGCAGCGCCCTCATAATTCTGGAGGTTAATGTTGAATTAGCTGACCTTCGGTTCCAAACATCCATTTCTGTCTTAGGCCTTACACCTAAAAGCAAAAAAATTCATTCATTCATTCATTAACTCAAACTTAACTTCTTTGTATGGCCTTTCAATATACCATACCAAGAATGACCAACCATGAGCGGCATAGTCTCCTTTAAGATAAAAAGTAAAAAATGCAAAAAAAAACCCACACACACACACACATTTTATATATATTAATAATGAATATAAACATAGTGCTAACAGAATTATCAATAGTTTACACAATGCACTTAATATAATAAACCCACTGGCACTCTTTATCTAACCTCAAAATACAATTACTGATAGAAGTCTAGAAAAATAAATTAATAGAAAAGACACTGTAGACAAAAAACTTTTAAACTCCTGGTTTGAAACTACTGGTTCTGGTATGCATGTAAGATAAATGCATGTAAAATGCATGATAAGCTCATGATAAATATGAGGTAAATTTGTAAACCTTATCCGAATAGTTTGACTGATAACTTAATTTTAATATCTTAAATTTACACTTTTAAAACGAGTCATACCATAATTCCTAAGTGATATGGCTGTAGAATGCACCGTGTTCAGTATCAGAATTCAATGGTTATATTTAACGAAGGCTTAGCTACAGCTGCAGTCCCCTAACTGTAAAAGCGGCGAGCAGTAACGAACGGAGTCACAAATGTCGGACTGTAATTCCAAAATATTTTACAAAAACGAATATTTACACAAAAAACCTGTGAATTCTCCTGCGCTGACAAATATCTACTTAACTTAGTGATACATATTTAGTTTACTGATTTCGCCATAATGGAAGGCACTAAAGCAACGAATACATTGGGGTATATAGCTCCAAAATGGATAGTAGTTTATTACAATAGCTATGCTAAATAAACGCAGCTAATGTCACTCAACCTAGCTAGCCACATAGTTCTCAGATTATCATCAGTAATGTTAGCCAACTTGTAAATAATCGACAAGTCAGGCATGCCCATTAACTTACATTCTGTACTTTATTTAATTTACATTGAGCCTGTCGTCTGAGTACCTCAGATATGACAGAGCGGGCTTACTGAGGCTTTAGCAGGCTTGCTAAGATACACACGCTTGCTAAATAATATTAGAGGATTAAAGCGCTTTAAAACAAGTGAACAGCACCATATTTCTCTCATAAAACGAGTTTTAAGTTGATCATTAAAGTTTCTATACCGAGAACACTTCACAAGTTGCAAAGATGACAGTGTACAGTTGAAGTCTGGAAGTGTGAGGTGATTTCAAGTCTGAGGTGAAAATGTTATGCGCTCACGTCCAAATTTAAAGATGAGTGCTGCGTTACGCAGCCTACGGAGAGCTATTATATAAAATTCGATAAAACTCGATATTATATATATATATAGTAAAAGCAAACGGAATTAAAACAGACAGCTTTATAAAACACCCTATTCAACACTTCAGTACTTATAAAAGTATTTTTCTAAACAAGAAACACCTCACTCTGATCAGCAATTTTCATGTGGAACAGACGATAAAATCACACTTCCTGATGATTTGTCCATTAAAAGCGGTAATATACTGTACGTTCTTTGGATCATTTGGCATGTCCCACAATGCATTGCTTAAAACAGTAAAATACTGTAAAACAGAACTACAGTACCTTACAGTTGAAAATTCACTGTAAATTTACTGCAATTTTTTACAGTGTAGGTACCAAACACTCCGTACATTTTGAAGATGATCTGACCAAGCTTACTGCCACCAATGCTCCAGAAATTTATAAAATATCATGAAATCGCAATTGCAAACCTTTTTAGGGGCTTTTAGTTTGAAATGACAGATAGAGCACTCAAATCGCCATTTTGTGAAGATGTAGTATACAGACACCAAGTGTGGTAGGTGATACTGAACGCTTTACGACATATAATTAAGGCGAGGCCTGTGGTGTATGGTACCGCTGCTGAAAACTTTCTAGAGGAAATATTAGTATGACCATCACAACTGGGCCCTTGTTAAAGTCACTTTAAACCATACACTCTACATTTTTCCTGCTTATATCACAGCAACTTTCAACCACTTTCAACTTTAACTGTTGACTTGCTGTCTAATGTATTTCCCCCATACACAGGTGTCCCTGTAATAAGATAATCAGTGTTTTTCCCATGGCCTAGTTGTATAAATCTTGCAGCTGATTAGTGTATAAACATAGTCACATCAGCATCAGAATTACAGATTACATGGCAGGCCAGTTTGGATTTATGGTTGCTGATGGTTAAGGGTACTGTAAGGCTGCAAAGCTAGTAGGAAGCTATGTGAAGCTCTAATGGATTTGCATAAGATATTTTACATCTTATCCTGTGTATGATTACAGTGTAAAATCAGGAGGTTTAATCACAGAGTAACTGCACAGTCAAAACCAGGAGGAAAAAGAGTGGATAGATTAGATTATGCTCAATTGAGGGATTTAATGCTGTTAAAAGTTATGGAGTGTTACAGCTGTACAACAACTGTTTTAATGTGTCTTACATTAAGTACGCTTTTAAGTTGAATTTCTAAAAAGAAGTGAACATCTGTCGAGCTGAAATGGCTTTATTTCCTGTTGGAATTTTATTCAGTTCATACCTTATTCCTTCAATTTAGTCATCGCTAATTTTCAATGGGAAGGAGGGTTTTTCCTTCTTGTCATCTTTTGATTTGGTAATTGCGCCACTCCAGAACTACAGCGTTGCTCAAATTTCTGTGCTTGAAAAGGTGAATAAACTCAGGGACATGTGATGTAACTAAATAGTTTGTCATGCCCAGAGAGGTCAGTTTAACTATGTAAATAAACTAATTCACAAGAGTGCAATGTAATTCTGAATGTATTATTTGTGTCATGTAGGATTAAGAATAACATTTTTTAATTGTTTCATTCAATAATTTCACAGCCTCAGAGTGGACAAGATACCATAGAGTTGGCAGTTACTATAATGGGAGTTTTTTCCTGCTTTGCTTGTTCATATGGTCTCCCTATGTCAGGGGGAGACACACTGGTTTGAACCATTTGTCATGATAAGAATGCTGTTGAATGCATCAAGGTAAGCCAAGTCACCTTGAATATTAAATTTAAATTATTTTTAATTTAAAAAAAATAAATATTTCAATATGTTTTGTTCGATTTCTATTTTTTCAGAGAAAGTTTCTGTTAGTTATACATAATTTGAGACTCACTGAATAACCTTTGATAATAAAGATATGGACAGAAATTCCTATGGTATTTTTTTCAGTTCTTAAGCAAAATGGACCTTGATTTTTTTTTTCTTTCTTATCTGTAAGAGATTAAATCATTAAGTACTCAGAGTGTTGGTGTTCTACCAAATGTTCTTCCACAGAGTCCTATTTTCTCTATATTGTTTAATTATTTACTTGAAATTCATTCTGTAAAATATTTTACCAGTAATTTTTAATTTCCATTTTTTTTCATTCCCTGAAAAAATTCTGAATATCTAGACTTCACTCCCTTACTCTCTCATGTCTTTGTAATTTGAATATCTGCTTCTTGGTAGCTTACAATACACAAATCAGAAAAAAAGGATAGCTGTGACATTTTATCCAATAAAACCAAATCTATTATTTGTTCTATGTTGTCCAAAGTTTTCACTGACACACCTTATTGGATTTTGGAAATATAAACACATGTTTAAATTAACACCTTCAACACACTCCAAAAAGAGCAAAAAGCATAAGAACAATACATTGAATTTTGTAGCTACATCATTTTGAAACATTAAACTAATAGCAGGTGTTTAAATGTATAAAAGGAACATCCACCATCCATGGCTCAGATTTGTAAGCAAAGATGAGTCACATCTCACCACTTTTGTCAAACTTTGTGAGAGATTGTGATACAGTTCAAAAGAACATTCCTCAAGGTGAGATTGCAAAGAACTTGCATACCATACCATTGTCTAAAATAATACTCTGAAAACATATGGAGATATTTGGATGCCACTAAATGAGCGTGAATTTGACCTTTGCCATATTTTGGAAAACTGTTGCTGTATCAAGAAATGCAACCTAAAGGTGGGCAAAAGCTCATTTCAGATTGTCTGTGACAGTGGAGACGTGCTGTTGTCAGGGGAAACATGGATTTTGAGTTTTCTGTTACAAAATATAATAAAAATAAAATCATGTAAAAAAGTTGAATAATCAAATACATATATAAACACCTGCTGCACCTAATCCAGATTTTGAAGCTGAAATTTTAAGTTTAAAAAAAATGTTATGTAGTGTTAATTTAAAGTCGTCATATTGTGCTTTTATTTTCCACTACTGAACAATCTCATGAATAAATCGTAACAGCCTGTGGTGTAATACTGTTTAAATATATTACTAGGACAATAATCACATTACACAATCGCGTAATTTTGCCATCAAAAATTCAAGAAAGTCTGTTTTCTTTTACATGGTGATGTTATCACTATAGAGTTGCAAATTTATTATTACAAAAGTATTAATTTGAGTTTAAGCTTAAGTTCTCGGACTGAACCTGATTCACCAACTGTAATCATCTTTAAGCTTTCCACTGTACGCAAGTTTTTACTGTACGGTGAGTTTAAGATAGTCACAGAAACCTTCATACACAGCGCAGCCGAGAGAATGAATAACCAGCCAATCCAGCACAGACCGATCATCTCTGACCAATCCCTTTGCTGGAGGTGGGGTTTTGGCTCAGAGAGTCGAAGATGATTGGTGGGTATTACACACGCACGTCCTCTTTCACCTGGTGTCAATCAGGTTTAGCCGATGCTGGGTTTGGGTGTGCAGCTTGTTGCTGTTTCCCTTCAGTGATCAAGATGTCCATTTTAATGCACGTTTGCACGCTAGTAATAAAAATCCTCGTGCTGCCGCTGCAGGTGGCGGAGCTGCTGGGTCTGTACCAGCTCTACAAGCGCGTTTTTCCTGTGTTCATATACAACATCAGCTTCTCATACAACAGCAAGATGAACGACAAGAAGCGCGAGCTATTCCGCGAGCTGCTGCGCTTTTCCCCGCGCGCAGGGCCCCTGCGGCTTCTGGAGGTGGGCTGCGGCAGCGGGGCGAACTTCCAGCACTACCCCAGCGGCTGCAGAATCACCTGCACAGACCCAAACCCCCACTTCAAGGAGTACTTACAGAAAAACATGGACAAGAGCGACCACCTGGTGTATGAGAAGTTCGTGGTGGCGCCCGGAGAGGACCTGAGGGCTGTGGAGGACAACTCCGTGGACGTGGTGGTGTGTACACTCGTCCTGTGCTCTGTTAGTAACGCTCCCAAGGTTATCCAGGAGGCCAAAAGAGTCCTCAGACCGGTAAGCGAACTGTTACCACCTGTTAACCACTTTAAATAGGTTTAACACCCGGTTCTTAGTTTTGGTTATGTAAAATTTTCCAGGTTCCATATGCGTTCGGGCTCTTTGACTCATGGAGTTTCCATGTTCAGAGTCTGAAAAAGATGCTTATATATGGTACGTAACATTCACAGCTAAATTCTTTATTGGTACAGTCCCAAATACATGAAAAGCTTAAAATACATATACTTTATATTTAAAGGCACATTTACACTGTTTGTACATTTTAGTGACCAATAATGTACTTCTGCAGTACATTTTTTTCTGAATGGTATTGGTTAATAACCTTAACCATCTATAAGAGGAAAAAAAAAATATATATATATATATATACACACACACACATTTACATAATACAAACAGTTCTTAAATTTACATAATGGCTCCTGGGGCTTATACCACAAAGCAGGATTCTCATTCACACAGACAGATAAAACAATCTCAAATTAAGGATTGTCCAATGTTACTAATCTTTTTTGCTTTTGGAACGACGACTTCAGCTTAAGTTGTATGACTGAAATATTCTGCTTTGTGTTATTCTGCTTTGTGTTGAAAAAACTCCAACACACAACTCGCTGTGGCATTTAATGGTCCCATATGGACATTTTCTGCACAGTTTTGGTTCCTTTTATATTTTGGCAATATAATTTTATATTTTGGCAATAAAAGACGTGTGCATAATTTCATTTAGAAAATCAACATAGTAATATTATATTAAAAGTAATAAAACTTCAGAGCAAACCCCAAAAATGTGTGTTTTGATGGAAATAACAGATTTACTTATTTTCAAGAACAATAATTCTACCATCAAATGTCTTAAAGGAACTTTAGTTGTTACTCTACACTTTATCTTCATTCAGTACGCAAGGATCTAAAAAATACGCAAGAAGTCCCACCTCTTTGTTCCTAACCCTCCGTGTAACACCTGCAGCCAGAGTTTACTACTAACCTTTGTATTTGCTCATCAAATGTACAAAGCACTTCTTGTTTCCTGTTTAAATAGAACACAATATACCCTGCATAATTGCAAGTGTTAATATTGGAGGAATTTAATAAAAACGTTTAAAACAAACTCAAAAATGTCCCCACTGACACCTACAAAACAAAGTCACAAAAATAACGTCTTTGGAAAGTTAGAACAAAGGCCTTACAAAGTTTAAACAAAGTCAACTCTCACACAACATACATACATCTTTTCCGCTTTTCCATTTCAGGGTCACGGTGTCTCACACAACATCCCTTCTGTTAATGCACTTCCTACTGCCACACAAGCCTGTCGTTACCACTAATAGTTTAAAATGTAATGCTGAACAGTGAAAAGTCCATACATTCACCGGTGCGGTATCAGATGTAACACAGTTCATTGTTAAGCCATACCCTCCTCCCCATATATCTGTCCAGACTGGTACTTGGGCAGTCCTTTGAGGTCACAAGTGCTTGCACTGGTGAGGAACTGTCCACCCATGTACGCAGAATGTCAACACAGCTGATGATCTGCGTGCCCTGCTATAGTTCAAATAATGGCTCACCGTAAGTCCTTTAGCAACTTTGGAACTAAAAACAGAACATGTTTCTGCCATTGTTTTAAAAATAGTAACACTAAGTCTGCATTACGCTAATGGTACAGAAATAACCCTATCACACAATCAAACTTGAGTGATTCCTTTGGGTTTATGACTTCAGAATCCTGAATTGTCATGTCTGAGACTGGTGTTGAAACACTGCAGTTTCAAAGCAGAAATGAGGAGCCATGGCCTTGACCTAAAATCCTGGCCTGAAACCTGGATCCAAGGTCTGGTTTTGATGACCTCTGGCCTATTTACATCAGGGAGAATTGGCGTAATCTGTTTCATAATGGTATTGGAGTGTACACTTAGAGACTGAGGATTAAGTCTAAGTAGTAAAGATTAGAGTGTGTTTATGTGAACACACTATACATGACGACAACCTCCAGCTTTCATTTTCAGGTTTAGCACATCCTTCTACACAAGCCTACCTATTCAAACCACAAATGACTGCATTAGTTAAATTCAGTTATGAATGTGACTGAGGTGGAGTTTATTTATTTACACTGTTTGATTATAAGCACTAGAAATGGGGTTTTTAAATATCATCAGATAAGTCAGTTATACACAGCTACACTGCCAGTCTGTGATAAACCTAAATCTAGATTGCCATAGTGAAAGGACCTTGACCTGCGTAGAGAATGCTGGTTTTCAAGGGTCAGGTCTGTGTAACCCAACCATATCTCACTCTAATCACGTGTCCTCATATGACAAATATAACAGGCTAATAAGCACACAGCATAGCACTGTAATTTTACTGCTTTGTCTTATAGGGTGGAGCATTCTTCTTCTTGGAGCATGTGGTGGATGAACCCTCAACGTGGACATACTTCTTTCAGCATGTTTTCCAACCTTTCATGTAATAGCATTAAAAGGCACACATACACAGAATATATACAAACACTCCTACCTCACTGGTCCATCTTGTAGATGAAAAGTCAGAGATAGTAGCCCACTGCTGCTACACAGTTTATGTTGGTCATCTTTCCTTCAACAGTTGTCTCTGGACAATCCCCACAGGAAGAATTTAGTTGGATATTTTTGGTTTTGTGGCCAATTCTCAGCCCAGCAGTGAGACTGAGGGGTCTAAAAACTCCATCAGCACTGCTGTGTCCGTTCCACTCATACCAGCGCAACACACACCTCTCTACCACCACTACGTCAGTGTCACTGCAGCACTGAGGATGATCTACCTTCCAAATCATACCTGCCCTTTGGTGGTCCTGTGGGGGTCCTGACAATTGAACAACATAATGAAAGGGGAAAAACAAATTGTGCATAGCAAAAGATGGAGTACACTCTTTAGTATGTAAAAGAAACAAGGAAATGGTCATAATATTATGGCTTTATCTGTATTAAAAATACAGATATTTGCAAGCTTAATGCTATTTTTGATTTTGTAGTTCTGGAAACTCTCCACTAAATTAAATGTGGGTTTGTGCATCTTACCTGTGACATAGATAACGTTTCACTGATAAGATGCTTCCAGATGTTTGGGTATGCTAATTAGTAATATTTAAAATAACATATTTTAGTATTTTTAAACTTAGCTGGCATAAAATATTTTCATCATTGGGCATTTATAAAATAAGTAACATATCATCGCTGCTCAAAGAAAACCATGTATATTCATTGTTAGAGGTTTTAATTTACAACCTCATTTGAACACAACAGTTGTTCTTCATGTTATGTGAAAATGTCATGAT
The DNA here is from genome assembly GCF_029633855.1 of Hoplias malabaricus. Taxonomy (NCBI): domain Eukaryota; kingdom Metazoa; phylum Chordata; class Actinopteri; order Characiformes; family Erythrinidae; genus Hoplias; species Hoplias malabaricus. Next base: position 52,393,967 of record NC_089802.1, on the reverse strand, counting down.
GAATGGACCAATAATAATGCTCCAAAATTCAGAAATAAAAAAAAATTCAAAAAATTTTTTTTACATTGACTTCCATTAAAGGTTATAAAGGGATTTTCCTTCTCTTTAAAGTTACTATTTTTGAAATACATGCTTTTCTTCGAACAGCAACAATATGCACCTGATTGTTAGACCTACATTATGTAGTTTAAACCAAAGTGCAAAGAAATGCCTTAAAATATTGTTCCATCACACTTTTGGAAGTCTAATTTTCAGAGGTTAGAGGTTTGGTAATCCATGTACATTCAAATGTATATAATCAGTTACACAAAATAATCCAGGGCACTCTGTCTTTGAGGGAATAAAAAAACAAAACGATTTTATTGACACAGGGCAGGTGGCAAAATAACCGACTTGCCATTTTCAGTGTCCTGATTGAGGGCTAAGTAGGCAAAATTTTGGCATATACAGGTGAATCTCAGTAAACTACAATATCAAACATTTATTTATTTCAGTAAATCAATTTTAAAAAGGCATATTATATAAATTAATTACAAACAGAGTGATCTATTTCAAGCATTTATTTCTTTTAATGTTGATGATTATGGCTTACAGCCAATGAAAACCCAAAAGTCATTATCTCAGAAAATTAGAATAATCAACCCAAAACCTAAGCCTTTAAAATGGTCCCTTAGTCTGGTTCAGCAGGCTACATATTCATGGGGAAGACTGCTGACTTGACAGATGTCCAGAATTGACATCATTGGCACCCTCTTTCTGTATCCAAGCATATTAATGGAAAGTTGAGTGTAAGGAAAAAGTGTGGTAGAAAAAGGTGCACAAGGAACAGGGATAACCACAGCCTTGAAAGGATTGTCAAGAAAAGGCCATTCAAAAATTTGAGGGAGATTCACAAGGAGTGGACTGCTGATGGAGTTAGTGCTTCAAGAACCACCACATAGACGTGCCATGTCATGGGCTACAACTGTTGCAATTCTTGTATTAAGCCATTCATGACCCACAGACAACACCAGAAGCATCTTACCTGGGCCAAGGAGGAAAACGACTCATCTCTTCCTGTTTGCATTTCATTTGGAAATCAAGATCCCAGAGTCTGGAGGAAGAGTGGAGAGGCACACAATCCAAGCTGCTTGTAAGTTTCCACAATGATGGTTTGGGGAGCCATGTCATCTGAAGGTGTTAGTCCACTATGTTATGTCAAGTCCAAAGTCAGCGCAGGACTCTTTACCAGGAAGTTTTAGAACACTTCATGCTTCCCTCTGCTGATAATCTTTATGGAGATGTGGATTTCATTTTCCAGCAGGACATGGCACATGTCCACACTGTCAAAATGACCAGTACCTGGTTTAATAACCACAGCATTACTGTGGTTGATTGGTCAGCAAACTCGCCTGAGCTAAACCATGAAGATGAGAGACACCAGAGTGCAGAGAAGCTTAAAGCTACTATCAAAGCAACCTGGGCTTCCTTAACAGCTCGGCAGTGCCTGATCGCCTCCTTGCCACACCAGATTGATGCAGTAATTCATGTAAAAGTAGCCTCAACCAAGGATTGAGTGCATATATTGTACATACTTTTCAGTAGGCCAACATTTCTGTTTTAAAATCATTTTTTTAATTGGTCTTATATAATGTTCAGATTTTCTGAAATTATAATTTGGGTTTTCATTGACTGTAAGCCAGAATCATCAACATTAAAATAAATAAACACTTGAAATAAATCACTCTGTAATAAATCTATATAATGAGTTTCACTTTTTGAATTGAATTACTGAAATAAATTAACTTTTTGATGATATTCACATTTTTTTTAATGTGTGTGATGATATACAAGTTATAAGCTTTGCCAGGTTTTCATGTTTATATGAGATGCCTGTTTATGGTTTTGTATTGTAGGTACTATTTAGGAGATGGTTGTGAGATCACTCGCGCTACATGGAAGCATATAGAGGCAGCTGGTTTCTCTGACTTGAAGCTTCTCCATTTCCAGGCCCCACTTGTGTTCCTCATCAGACCACACATCAGCGGTTATGCTGTGAAATAATTGCAGGACTGTCAGATAATTGCAGTCCCTTTACAGAGTGGATTAACAAATATTTTTTATATAATTTGCACAATAATATCTAATTTCTGTATTATAACTTGACTAAAAATGTACTTCTAAAGTACATTATAATTTGTATCTGTAAAATGGCTTTGCATATGTGCAATATCCAATGTTATGTGAAGATGTTGGTGTGACCAACATGTAAATCCACAACTGAGAATTTTTTTTTTTTTTTTTTTTAAATTAAACTTGTAGGCCTTGCATGAAACATGCATTCAGGTTTGCAAGTTTGAAAATGGGAATATTTCAATGGGATATACCATAAAGTCATAATAGTGTTTGGGGGGATGAAAGAGTCATACTGCCATCTAGTGAACAGGAGTCATAACTTTGAGCCTGTTGACTACTGCAGCAAAGCAAATAAACCCAAGTGGCCATTTCTCGATACCTGTGCTGCAGACTTAGAAAACAGGTCCTTGGTGGGGTAGTTGTCACTATCCAGGCTCTTTGTCTCATGGATATCATGTGAAATTAAAAATTCATCTGGTATTAATTCATTCAGCCTTCAATAACCAGTTCAGTCTGATCAGGGTCCCTGTGGGTCTAGACTTAAGGCAGGAAAAAACCCTGGACAGGGATGTTCCCCTACTTGTCATGAGGATTGCAGTGTATTATGCGTAAGCCAAGGATGCAGAGATACATCAAGACTGTTCTAAATCTCTTTACTGAAATTTCTGAAAGAAGACTGCATTTCTATGCTGTATACTGAGCATGCTTCACATTGGAACAGGTTTAGTAACATAACAGCCAAGAATTGCAGGCTTCTAAGGCTGCATTGTAGGTGTTTCAGAAATGGCGGAGTATCGGGAATGCTCTTTGTATTGTGTGAAATGCAGTGTTATTAATACTGATGCTAGATATGTAAAACCTTACAAGAGCTGCCAGTAAACATGACAAAAAATATATATAAATGGTATACATATACATGGTATATGTTTTGTACAGATTTAATCTTTCAAATGGTTATTTTATTTTGTTTTATTTAAAATAATGCCTATGAGGGTAAAAGGCCCAAGCACCTGTTTATTGTGTGCGTTGAAATATTACTGATCCTTATGTTTAAGCTGAAGATCATATCTAAGGAAGACTGATATCATTAAATAGTTAAAAATATTGCAGATATGTTTCTAAGGGCAAATTTTGGAATTATTACATGTATATTTTAATAAAAGCCTTGAATAAGTCTTTCAAATATGTTCACATTTTTAAATATAATAGGTAACCACTTATATTCAAGAAATACTACCGTACAGAAGTATGTTGTGGTCAATTAATGCACAACACATTAAAGTATAATTCTTCAGATATATGAGCCCTTTCAGATCTAATGTTGACACAAGTGTAACCAGAGTAAAGCTATATGCTTGCATTTGTCTTCAACAGAATGAAAAGCACATATTAATCCTAACACAATGTTTAAATCACATGTGCTCTATACAGCCCTGTTCAAACACATTTAAGGTACAGTCAAATATTTGTAGCTAAGTTAGGAGATTATAGAGTAATACATACAATGATTAGTGTACATTAGAGCCAGCTACTGTTTTTGACATTGAACTGAGAGTGGACACAGATTATTCCAAAAACTTTTCCAGCTTCAGAAATGAAGCTTATACAGCACAATTATTTATCGAAACAGTGTGTGTCAGGAAGTGCACTGTGACACCTTTCCACCATTTGTTACCCTAATAATTTTGACTAATTTACAGTGCTGTCAGGTGTGTCCATTATGATTTGTTGAACTAGAAATTTGTAGTTTGAACTAGGCTCGGGCTCCTCTGAAAGCTTTCAGAAATGTACATGTTGCTACTTTGTATATGTGGTTAAAACATCAAAATCAATACTGAATAAATATATTTTTGTTTTGCTGTTTAACAAGACCCAATGGACATGTGCAATATTATATTTTAAATCTGTATAATCATATATAGATACTCTGCTGTACAGGAACAAGTTTTACTTGTTACAGTGACCTAAGCCTATTTGCATTATAATTTCAGTGATTTAAGATTGCTATAAGAGACTTGGATTTCCAAATGTATGATTTTGTGCAACATATTGATTTCATTAATAAACAGATTTTGTCATTTTCATTGCTGATGTTCTAGGCAACAAAGCATTTTATAAAAACTGCTGTAAATCGTTATTTAGATAATTAAGGTGTTTCTAATTATATTGGCAAGATACCCATTTCTTAGCATTAACTCAGTAACCAAGAGGGTTACTGATATCATGACATGTGCGGTAAACTACACTGAGATGAAAGGTTTGGAGGGTGAAAACCAGTGCTGGGTCACATGGTGGTGTATACATAGTAGAGTTTGTGTGAAAACTCTAACTTATCAGTTTTGTGTTAGTATGACAGGATGTTCATGGTTGTAAAAGACATGACTATTTGCACAGGTTTAGAATCTGTCTCTATGACACACATTCTAGGAAGAGGTAGGTATACATTGTCATTGAGGTATTCTTCATGACATATTTATCTACTCTGCAATGTCATTTCCTGTAATTAATAAGAACATCAGAATAAATACTTTAAAGCATTCTTTCATGTTATTGTTTACTGTAAAATGTCTGCTGAGCAGCTTGCTAGCATACAATGCAATATAAATTAGACTGACACCAAAAGGCTCAATAAGGAGTGTGTAGAAGGTGGATTCAATACCAGAGCCGGTAATCTGACCAGTTGTGTTACCTTGTCAAAATGTGCTACTAAGCAGTCCTGTGCATGTTCAGATCCAAAATTTTTTTATATATATTTCTTAGTTTCATGTTGATCCTTGGTGCGTTACATAATCTTAGTTTACTTTCATTGTTTGATTGATTGTTCCAAATTTTGCACGGCAAATGAAATGTAAAAAGCTACAAAAACATTTCTAATCATCAGAATTATTTTATCATTTCTTTAATCAGAAGATTTGGGCTCTGCATCCCATCTAACGGGGAATGTCCCCACAACTTTGTCTAATGTTATGTAAAGGTTTTCCTAATGTTAGAAGCAAACATTCTTACAGTGACGTCAATGGAATGTTCCATAAATGTTACTTGACCTTGCTAAAAGTTCTCCTAATGTTAGTCTGAAACATTCTAGGTGAAAGTTACATGAAGGTTCTTTGAAAGTTTTTATATAAATAGTCTAAAGCAGTATATGTATGGTATTCTTTAGACACATTTCAAATTGTCACCTGTTTAACATCAATTTTTGAAATTAAGGTACACCATTGAAAGATGTGGATCCATTGATTGTGTTCAACAATATGAACTTTTTTTTTATTTCTCATTATATTTAATTCAATAATATATTTAAAATAATCTTTTTTCTGAATTTTCCAAACTGTTAAATTTAATAACTGCATGAAAAACACCTGTTAGGAGAAATAACATGTTTTCCACAGTACAGAGGAATAAAATATTTTTTTGATATTATTACCCGTTTTAGAAGGTTTGTGCGGCATTTGTAGAACATTATATAAATACATCCCATGGATTTAGCACCTTTAGCTAACTGTTAGCTAACTGATTTTAGTTACCAGATTAAACATTAGTTAACAGCTATTTAATGTTAGCTAAGATTAGCTAAATTAGTTATCTCACTAGCTAACTCCGCATTAGTCATGAGGTAAAAAAAAATGGTATTGGCTCATATATATTATGTTATCTTGCTAATTTAATGAAGTTATTCGTTTTCAAGCTGTATTGTGCAATGCAATTTAACCCATTTGTGGCCGTGAAAACACACACACACACACACACACACACACAGAGGTGCCGGGTGGGTGTGGGGATACTCACAAGTCTCCGACTGGTGGCTGTACAGCTGGAGTTTGTCCCAATAAACGAGAGGGTCACCTCAATGCGGAACCTAGGATTTTGGAGGAACAATGCGGATTTCATCCTGGCCGTGGAACTATGGACCAACTCTTAACTTTTTCACAGATGATTGGGGGTGTGGGAATTTGCTACTCCACTCTACACATGCTTTGTGGATTTGGAGAAGGCATATGACCGTGTCCCCTGAGAGATTCTGTCAGAGGTGCTTCGGGAGTATGGGGTGCCAGTGTTGCCGTACAGTTCTTGTACTCTCAGAGTTTGAGTTGTGTTCACATCCTTGGTAGTAAGTCAAGCTTGCTCAGTGTGGACACTGGACTCCGTCAGGGCTGTGCCTTACCTCTTATCACTCCTGTTCCTGATATTAATGGACAGGGTGGCAAGGCATAGCTTGGGACAGGAGGGCGGATGATGATGTTCTTCGGGCTTCTTCGCACGGAGGCCTCCAGTGTCCACTTGAGCACATGATTATCTCCCGGAAACAGATGGCATGGTCCCTTCAGGTAAGGGGTGAGAACCTACTCCAAGTGAAGGGAAGAGGGATAGTGAGACCTTAGGTTAGGTGCAGCATCTGCAGTAATGCGGTCACTGTACCGCACCATTGTGGTGAAGAGAGAGCTGAGCCATAAAGAAAAGCTCTCAATTTACCGGTCAGTCTACATCCTCACTCTAACCTATGGTCATGAGCTCTGGGTAATGACTGAAAGAACAAATCACAGATACAAGCAGCCAAAATGAGCTTTCTCTGACAGGTTGCTGGGTGTACTCTCCATGATCGGGTGAGGAGCTCGGAGTAGAGTCGCTGCTCCTTGACGTTGAGAAGAGTCAGTTGAGGTGGTTCAGGCATCTGATCCCGGGGGACGGGACTAGTTTGTGAATGAAACGCTTCTCCAAATTCTATGTAAGCTCTAGGAAAACAAAATCCCGGACCTTTATGAAATTCCGCCCGGACATTTTTTTTAAGTCTAAAAAAGAGGACAGGAGGATGTCTGGTCACCCTAATGTTACACATTGTGTATTTCAGTTCCAGATATAAAACATTTTTTAAAATATTTAGTTTAAGTTTGTTAAGTTTATTTAGGGAGGATCTAGCTACACCCCAAAGTTTTGAAGAGAAAGAAATGCATATTTGTGATATAGGAGAATTATTTAAAAATGTTACTCATTTTCAAATGTGACAGTTAGACAGGTAATACAAAAAGACAGGCAGGAATACTGGAGGGGAGTTTTAGGCTGACAGCCCTGAACTATTTAAATATAAATAATTATAGTTACTCATTCATTAATTATCTGTAACCACTTATCCAGTTCAGGGTGGGTCCAGAGCCTACCTGGAATCATCAACTTTTGAGTCACCAATCCACCTACTAACGTGTGTTTTTGGACTGTGGGAGGAAACCGGAGCACCTGGAGGACCAACTCCTCACAGAAGGTCACCCAGAGCAGGAATCGAACCCACAACCTCCAGAACCCTGGAGCTGTGTGACTGCGACACTACCTGCTGTACCACTGTGCCACAATTATAGTTATATAAATAACAAATCTAAATAATATATAATGTTCTCATTTTAAGTAATATTTACACATAAATTATTTTTAACATTTTGGAAATCTCTTTATGCTGAAGGATGGGACTTTATCCGTAAACAGAATCAATGTTCAGTGTTATGAGAAATTCAAATGGTATTTCCTTATCATGAAAGTTTCTTGTTTTACTTCACACAACACTATTGTCCGGAAAGTGTCCCAAAAGAGCTTTTATCACGTCCCTTGGGCTATTTTTACTGGTGCCAAGACAGTGTTTGGAGCCCTGCCCTGTGTATATCAATCATTCGAGTCACAGCACTCATCATAATGCAGAGATATGAGAATGCAGAGTAGCCTTGTGTGATAAAAACTAAAAAACTAAAAACTATCTTTTTAGAGAAACCCCCAAAATATCGAAAGACTTAAGGCCTCAGCATAGTACTTGCAGCGACAACATTTACCTGGCTTCGGCAAAAAATATGACGTAATTTAGGAGAAAACAAACAACAGCTTACGTTGTGCGGAGGCTTCGCTTGCCACGTTGTTGCCCATTGAAGCTAGGCGAACTCTGAGGCATAAACACCATGCGACAAAGCTTTCCATTGGTCAGTACAAAAGGTGTGTCACAACAAAACACAACAAAACCATTCCACTGAGTGATTTAAAGGCCACTTGCTCCTTAGCATCCTGTGATCCTGCCAGTACAAACAGTAATATAATCTTGTTTTCATATTTTAAATTGGATGTGTCCTCATGTTGCTCATGCTGAACATTTTTCCTCTCCAAAATTATATGCTACAAATCCCTTTCCTTGTGCAAAATGGGCGGTAAGTTTTAAATCAATGTCAGTTCCCTTATTTAAAGTGAGGCACTTAAAGAAAAAGAAGGATAGATAGATTGGGAGATGTAATGAGGGCTTTGCATCTTCATGATCATAACAGACTGACAACGTGATCAGCTTTCCCCTGCCAATTGGTTCAGTCTGTAAAACGAAACGGTATGAGTAATGATTCTCTCCAACAGAGAACTCGCATACTGATGATATGAAGCACCAAAGCTTCTCCAGACCTTCCAATGACAAGGGTATGTATTTTGGGATTTCCTGTTTTTGAAATGCCAGAAACACCTCTGTGACAATGACTATATGGCTAATGGCGGTCCTGCTAAACTAGGCTTGCCTAGTTTCTCTTTGCTCTTGTTTTTCCTCAGTGCAGGAACATGTGAATTATGGTGTTGTCCTGAATATTTTGTAGTGACATCTAACATAATGCTTAACGCTTTTGTGCATAAACGCCCTCTAACATGCCCATTTTATTAATCAAAATGAATTAGTTCATAGCGTCAAATGATTGTGTCAGTCCTTAACACCAACTCATATGTTTCAGAAGTAAATATCTCCTGCTTATACATCTGTAGGCAGCATTTTCTGATATTTTCCATTTAGAATGCCTACTGTTTTATTTAAACAACTGTACGTATAAAAGTACACTATGGCAGCAGATTTGGACAGATTTAATCAGCCAATCAGAATGCAACTGGCAGAACCAGTGACATTTGCAAGAAATGCTTTATCTTCAAGAGTGAGTAACACACATACCGTGTCTCTTTACAATTATGCTTGAAGGAGAAATTATTAAAATATCTGAGCTATCAGCAGGTTACAAAAGAATGATGTTCTGCGCATGCGCAGTACAAATCGACCAGTGGCGCAAATCTGGTAGCGACAAAGCCAGCTTAGCATACTGAAGGTATCAGACTTTCCGTCTACTTGGTGTTCTCCCAGTGTCTGCATGGGTTTCCTGTGGGAGGTCTGGTTTCCCACAGTCCAAAAACACATGCTAAACTGGTTGGCTCTTCAAATGTGTCCACAAGTTTGGGCTCAGCCCCACCGCGACCCTGAGAAGGAAGAAGAAAATGAATATATCGATGAATGTAACTTAGCAGAGAAGTCTGAACCTGAAGGGGAGGAGACCGGTAACTTCTAGCCAATCACAGTGAACGAGGCACGACTTTGTCTCAGAGAGGGGCAGGTGATTGGTGAACGCCACACGCTCCTCCTCCGTCACGCGCCTGTCCGGATCTCTGTTCTTCAGGATCACAGGAGGAGCTGAACTTGTAGCTGCTTTTCTCTCCTGGCCGAAGATGTCGGTATTTATTTACGCCTGCACCTTGGTAGTAAAAATCTTCCTTCTGCCGCTGCAGGTGGCGAAGCTGCTGGGTCTATACCGGTTCTACAAGCGCGTTATCCCCTACATTATGGAGAACATAAGCGTATGGTATAACAGTCAGATGAACGACAAGAAGCGCGAGCTATTCCGCGAGCTGCTGCGCTTTTCCCCGCGCACAGGGCCCCTGCGGCTTCTGGAGGTGGGCTGCGGCAGCGGGGCGAACTTCCAGCACTACCCCAGCGGCTGCAGAATCACCTGCACAGACCCAAACCCCCACTTCAAGGAGTACTTACAGAAAAACATGGACAAGAGCGACCACCTGGTGTATGAGAAGTTCGTGGTGGCGCCCGGAGAGGACCTGAGGGCTGTGGAGGACAACTCCGTGGACGTGGTGGTGTGTACACTCGTCCTGTGCTCTGTTAGTAACGCTCCCAAGGTTATCCAGGAGGCCAAAAGAGTCCTCAGACCGGTAAGCGAACCCCCTTCCTCTCACCGGTTTAATACTCCGTGCTTAGATCTTATGGATATTTGCATTTTCTGATTTTGTGCAGAATGTTTGACCTAGACCTTTGAGCTACAGTACATGTTCTAAACTGTGTAGACATCACTTCTAATAAATTATTTCAGTGCACAAGGTGCACCCTCTGCTGACACAAGGTTTTAAATGTCCCAACATTTTCAATCATCAATACCTAACCTTGCTAATATTTATGTGGACGAATGCAGTCAAACATTCTCACACATGTTCTAACATTAAGTCCTTCACAGAAGAGTAGGGGCTGTTACTACGACAAAGAGGGCAAACTATTTCCCTTGATTTCAGATTCGGCATAAATCCTCAGCAAGTGTCTAAAAATTTTTTAGACCAAATATGTTTCCATGCATAGGTCATCCGTTTGTTCGTAGGAAGCCGAACTTCCTGACCACCATTTCAGAAATATGTTTCCTGATAAGGCAGATACACTAAATAAAAATACCATTATTTCTAAGTGAAGTTTTTTTAAGGTAAAAGCTATTGTGGTTTTCTATAAATTCTGGGGACCAGTTTAATGTAAAATATACAGTAAGCTCCAGTTTAAAAAAATAAGTTAATAACAGTGAGGTTGGATGGAGAGTGTTTGTGAACAGCAGCCTTCAGCTCTTTCCACAGATTCTCGATTGGATTCAGGTCTGGACTTTGACTTGGCCATTCCAACACCTGGATACGTTTATTTGTGAACCATTCCATTGTAGATTTGGTTTTATGTTTTGGATCATTGTCTTGTTGGAAGATAAATCTCCGTCCCAGTCTCAGGTCTCTTGCAGACTCCAACAGGTTTTATTCCAGAATGGTCCTGTATTTGGGCCCCATCCATCTTCCCATCAATTTTGACCATCTTCCCAGTTCCTGCTGACGAAAAGCAGGCCCAAACCATGATGCTGCCACCACCATGTTTGACAGTGGGGATGGTGTGTTCAGGGTGATGAGCGGTGTTGCTTTTACGCCAAATATATCATTTTGCATTGTGGCCAAACAGTTTGATTTCGGTTTCATCTGACCAGAGCACCTTCATCCACATGTTTCATGTGTCTCCCAGGTGGCTTGTGGTAAACTTTAAACGAGACTTTTTATGGATATCTTTGAGAAATGGCTTTCTTCTTGCCACTCTTCCATAAAGGCCAGATTTGTGCAGTGTACGACTGATTGTTGTCCTATGGACAGACTCTCCCACCTCAGCTGTAGATCTCTGCAGTTCATCCAGAGTGATCATGGGCCTCTTGTCTGCATCTCTGATCAGTCTTCTCCTTGTTCGAGAGGAAAATTTAGAGGGACAGCCAGGTTTTGGTAGATTTGCAGTGGTCTGATACTCCTTCCATTTCAATATGATTGCTTGCACAGTGCTCCTTGGGATGTTTAAAGCTTGGGAAATTTTTTGTATCCAAATCCTACTTTAAACTTTTCCACAACAGTATCTCAGACCTGCCTGGTGTGTTCCTTGGTCTTCATGATGCTCTCTGCGCTTTGAACAGAACCCTGAGACTATCACAGAGCAGGTGCATTTATACAGAGACTTGATTACACACAGGTGGATTCTATTTATCATCATCAGTCATTTGGGACAACATTGGATCATTCAGAGATCCTCACTGAACTTCTGGAGTGAGTTTGCTGCACTGAAAGTAAAGGGGCCGAATAATATTGCACGCCCCACTTTTCATCAGTTTTGCATTTGTTAAAAAAGTTTGACACATCCAATAAATTTAATTCCACTTCACGATTGTGTCCCACTTGTTGTTGATTCTTCACAAAAAAAATAAATTTTCTATCTTTGTATGAAGCCTGAAATGTGGCAAAAGGTTGAAAAGTTCAAGGGGGCCGAATACTTTCGCAAGGCACTGTATGTAAAATATTTACATAATATTTAAAGTGCACTATTACAAACAATTTGATTTTGGTAAATAAAAAACAAACACAAACTATTGACTGATATCACAATCTCACTGAAAATAAATTGTATCACCCCAGTGCAGTGAATTATTTTCAATCTATTTTGCATTTGTCTGTAACAGAGTGAACATATGATGAGGTTTATTCACAAATACATACAATTACAAAATGAAAAGTGTTTATGCTTCACATAAATGTGTTTTGATTCAACTACAGTGTAAGAAATGAAATAAACTTAAAAAGAAAACCTAATGTAAAAGCCTGAACAGCACCCAATGGTTATATTGACAAGATGTAAGGAACATAAAGAATTTCAAAAAGCTCCCGCCTTCATAGCCCAGTTTATATGCTCCTCATTCGTCAGTGTAAAATGAGGTCAAACAGGTACTCACACTACTACTTTTGTTATTTCATATATTTCTTCTGAAATTTGCACACAAAGGGCCTCATTTATGAAACGCAAGCAGAACGATTTTAATCATTTGTAAATATCCAGATTCATTACAATGTTTGTAGTTTCAAAATGTTTGTAGGTACGAACAAAATTTACACTTGCTCTTGAAAACACGTAAAGGACACTGAAAGAAATAAAGTTGTTTGTTTGTTCCTGATATGAGTTTTTGTGTGTCCCAGCCTCTGTTCAATCACAATACAGTCCAAACCCACTGCTGCCAAATCTACAAACATATTGCAGCTATGAAATGGCCAAGTGAACAGAGTTAATGTTATATTTTTCCAGACCCAAGAAGCCCCATTGCCCTTCTAAAAATCCCTATGATCAGAGAAGGAGTAAAATGAGAGGAAATATTGGCTTTGGGTTTAAAATGTGGAGGCAGTTTAGAAGCAGAAACACTATAGGGCTGAGGCAGAGCTGCCTAATTTTTTTCTGAACAGGTAACAGCGAATTTTTCTGAAAAAAATATAGAAGTATGTTTTGAAACTGTATTATAGTTCTGATTTTAAACGCGTGGTGTCAGTATTACAGATTGCTACTTTAAGCTCCAGTAAGTGAACAAAAAAGCTTCATGGAATGAAAAAAAAAAAAGGTGCCAGTTTTAATTCACTATAATAAAATTTGATTTCCGTTTTTTGTTTGTTTGTTTTTTATGTAGGGATATTTAAGGCTTTTAGCAGTGATTCCTCAGTCTGAGCACTTTCATCATGGTCATTTGCAATTTGCAAACATTTGGTATTCATCAGCATAAACACATTCTAGTAAAAAATCTGGTGCTTAACCAATGTACACAAATTTGGTGGAACAATTTATGGAATGTCTATTTATTTGGGAATTACACAAAGTTTGCTCATGGTTTTTTATTAAGGTTTAAGGCCCAGTAACTATAAATATAAATCTAGACAAGACGGCAATGCCATATATCCAGGGAGAATTACTCAAGACGGGCTCCCTTAAAAAAATAAAACTGCTTGTTTGGCTTATCCTATTTCTCTAGTATCATCAACAATAACACTAACAACAGCAAAATCCTCTTCACCGTGGTCGACAGACTTACTAACTCACCCACACCAATGGCCCCTGAATTAGTATCAACTGAGAGATGTAATGAGTTTGCATTCTTTTTTAACACTAAAATCCAGAATATCAGACAAGCGATTAGTACATCTATATCCAACAATGAGTCTGTACCCTCTCCATCACCTCATAAAAACTCCTTAGTTAAAATGTCAGAGTTCAGTACTGTTGATAGTAATATTTTAACTGACACAGTTAATCATCTCAAATCATCCACTTGCAGTCTTGACACACTACCAATCAATTTTTTAAAGAGTGTGTTTCACACTATAGCACCAGACATACTCCACATTGTAAACACCTCACTCATGTCGGGGGTTTTTCCGAGCTCACTAAAAACTGCAGTTGTAAAGCCTCTTCTAAAAAAGAAAAATTTAGAATCTTCTCTGATAAGTAACTACAGGCCAATTTCTAATCTACCGTTCATGGGCAAAATCATTGAGAAAATAGTTTTCAGGCAAATCACTGGTTTCTTGTCCATAAACAGTAGCCTAGACAAATTCCAGTCCGGGTTCCGGTCTAATCACAGCACTGAGACTGCTCTAATCAAGGTAATTAATGACATCCGCTTAAATACAGAGGCTGGAAAGGTATCTCTTCTATTACTTCTTGACCTTAGTGCTGCCTTTGATACCATTGACCATAAGATTCTTATAGATAGACTCGCAAACTGGGTTGGACTCTCAGGAACAGTCCTGAAGTGGTTCATTTCTTACCTGGAAGGCAGGAACTACTTTGTAGAAATAGAAAATAATATTTCAGAGAACATGCCAGTAACCTGTGGTGTCCCCCAGGGCTCTATTCTTGGTCCACTTTTATTTAATTTATATATGCTTCCTCTTGGCCAGATTCTACAGAACTATGGGCTGTCCTATCACAGCTATGCAGATGATACTCAGATTTACATGGCCCTGTCCCCAAACGACTCTGGCCCAGTTGACTTATTAAGCAAGTGCCTTGAACACATCACAAACTGGATGGGACACAATTTTCTGCAGCTGAATAAAGATAAAACTGAGATTATACTATTTGGGAATAGCACTGAGAGACAAAGATTGGCTACGTATCTGGACTCGAGAGCCCTCAAATCTAAAGAACTGGCTCGCAACCTTGGTGTATCAATGGACTCAGATCTCAGTTTTAGTAGTCATATTAAAGCGGTTACTAGATCAGCATTTTACCATCTTAAGAACATCAGTAAGATTAGAGATTTTCTGACTAAACCAGACCTAGAGAAACTTATCCATGCTTTTATTTCTAGCAGGATTGATTACTGTAATGGTCTCTTAGCTGGACTTCCAAAAAAGACCATTAAACAGCTTCAGCTGATTCAAAATGCAGCTGCCAGAGTTCTCACTCGGAGCAAAAGAAGAGATCATATCACCCCCATCCTCAAATCCTTACACTGGATACCAGTCTGTTATAGAATAGACTTTAAGGTGTTATTACTGGTTTATAAATGTCTCAATGGGGTAGGACCAGCGTATTTATCAGATCTGCTACAGAGATATGAGCCGAGCAGAGATCTCAGATCTTTAGGAACTAGTCAGTTAGTCCTGCCTCGGGTCAAAACTAAACATGGAGAGGCAGCATTTAGCTACTATGCCACTTTTAAATGGAACCAGCTGTCTGAGAATATTAGAAGTGCCCCAACGTTAGACACATTTAAATCAAGACTTAAAACTCTCTTGTTTGAGCAGGCTTACAGCTCAGTTTAAAATATTCTGCACTTTTCTGTAACGGCATTTTATTTCTTTTATTTCTTTTCATTTATTGTCATTTTAAATTGTTTTAATCATTTTAATCATTTTACTCTTTTTATGTAATTGTCTTATTGGAATTTATGATTTTACTCTGGCTTTTAATGTAATTTCTTTTTCTGTAAAGCACTTTGAATTGCTTCTGTATGAAAGGTGCTCTATAAATAAACTTGCCTTGCCTTGCCTTGCCTTAGGTGACTGAGCTTGAATCCCACTGCAAATTATTTGGGAATCAGTGAGAAAAGCAGAGAATTGACTGCAAATGGCAAAAATTGCACGGTGAAAAGTTTTACATTTTACCAAATTAGTTAAATTTTTAAAACATGTTTGTTCTTATGAATATACTCTTTATTTATAAGAGCAGTCTTGTAATATAAGTGCAGACTGCAAAAATTTGTCTGTTTGTTTCCAAATCATGGTTTTCTGAAGTAATCAGTCTCAAAGTCAGTGTATATTTAAACACAGAAATTGTGGCTTTGGATTTAAGTCCAGTTATTGCTATCATACAAAAAAATGTATTCTGTGTAATCCAGAATCTTAACTGTCTTTTTTCCAGGGTGGGGCATTCTTCTTCCTGGAGCATGTGCAGGCTAATCCCTCGACCTGGACATACTTCTTTCAGCATGTTTTTCAGCCTATAATGTAGTTACAAACACACAAATACACATTACTTAATCAACATCAGTATCTGACCTAGGCTGAATGCCTTCAGATCCTCAATCAAATGGATGAGATGCATATTTTGATTCTGTGCTTGTGTTGTGTAGGTACTACTTCTATGATGGCTGTGATCCGGCTCGTGCTACTTGGAAGCATTTAGAATCAGCTGATTTCTCTGACTTACAGCTTCGCCACTTCCAGGCTCCATTTTCCTCCGTAATCACACCACACATCAGTGGTTATGCTGTGAAATAAGCCCAGCACACTCAGACCATTCACAAAGATTTTCCATCCATCCAATATCTGTAACCACTTATCCAATTCAGGGTCACAGTGGGTCCAGAGCCTACCTGGAATCATTGGGTGCAAGGCGGGAATACACCCTGGAGGGGGTGCCAGTCCTTCACAGGGCAACACACACACTCACACCTACGGTCACTTTTTGAGTTGCCAATCCACCTACCAATCCTGATAGTGAGGCCAGATTAGTGCACTGAAGGTGCTCTCCATCAGACCCTCCATCAACTTGTGGGCAGTTCGTCTGTGGCTGAGAATACTTGGCATATAACCCAGTACTAGTTAAAGGAACACAACATATTTTTACATTAAATTTACAGCTTCAAAATCATTGTTCATTGGTCATACTTCACTGACCTGTAGTAGGTAGAATAAGGCCTCTGTAATAGCTATTCTGAGCTCAACACTGCAGAAAGTGACACACAAACACACACACCAGTACTGTGCGGTACATTTGAGCTACACTAGTGGGAAGCCCCAAGAGCAAAAAAATTGTACGTTTTTTTTTTTATGCTGACTACTTGGTAAAACCCAGATATACCTCATACTACACACTGGAACATGTTATTACAACCATTTAGTTCATTGCATTTAGTTCGTTTAGTTCACTGCTTCAGTTAAAACTGTTTTTTAGACTTCTTTACAAATTTTTCTTAATTTTGATTGATTTCTATTAAACAATAAATAGCAATGATTGTTCTTCAGAACTTATCAGGAAAAAGTAACATTGAGCCGATGGGAAACACTGCTCCAGAGGTCCTTAACCAATTAGTACATTCTGTTCTTTTCTCTGACCTTTTTACATATATTGGTGGTAACAAAACCACAAACGGTCTTTTTTGTTGATCTGAACCTTGCTTCCATATTCAGAGGAACTACAGTGTCATCATCTTCTTCCCCTTAATCTGTCCCACAAAATCTATGTCAACAACTGAGCCAACTCTATAAAAAACTATATTTTTGTTTCATAAACATACTTTGTAAAATTGTCTAAATATATTTTGCTGATGCAAAGGACAGTTTGAATCTTCTGAATATATTTGACAGTAGAATACACTGCATCTATGAAATGGAACAAAAATGCTTAGTTTTACTACAAGCAACATCATACAAATCATACGTGGAATTGCTTCAGTTTAGCAAAAAAGTAGTCTTGAAATTTTCTCCAGTGTTTCCATGATGATGGCAACAATTTCCGAATGGTTTGGTAAATGCATGGAAATGCTTCCACTTCATTCACAGTTCAGTTCAACTTAGAACACTTATTTCTTTTCATTAGACAAAGAGCCACCTGCAAAGATCATGAATCATATTTGATACGTTTGACTTTAAAGGGTTAATGATGATTTGTTAGTCAGTAAATAACAGGAAACTAGTGAGACCCATGACTCTGATTAAATTACCTTCAAAAAAAATCATTCACTGTGAATCATCCTCAGACAGCCCGGTCCCACCACACAAGCTTTTACAGTTTTTCTTCATTCTAAATCCTTAGTCCCAGAATGAAGTATTTATGTGAATGAACATGTCAGTGTCATCAGAATGACAAGACCTTGCGTCATTGTTTATGAACAAGACCGTCAAATGTTTAGCTTATCAGTAACTCTGTTTTCTGAATGTTTTGATTACAGTGAAAAAGCACTAGGCTGCACTTTTACACTGAGGTGCATATAAAGAAAACAAAGCTAGACATTATGTGGGAGATTGATTAAAACTGTCTGGACAAAATTTCATATTCATGCTTTTTACTGTTTGTACTGCAGGTCAATGAGAGACCATGTCATTATGGTACAGAAAAGAAAGACAAGACTGTTTAGCACAAACAGAAAAAAAGACAAATCAGAAATATAAACATGGGAACCCCCTTTATAGAGATGTACATTTAGAGCTGCATTACACTGGAGTCTTTCTAGACCTTCTAACACTCCTGTCTGTCTGGCTGCAGATTCTCGTCCACATCACATCGGATATTTTCCCGAGTAATACAGCGTGGAATTATTATTTTTTTTTAATGTCTTATCCAGGCATCAGGTGTGATGTCCTCACATGCTGGATCCATAGAAGCCAGCAGGGTCATCGAGTATGTGGCTGGCTCCTTACTTATTTCAGGCTGTTGACCCTGGTTATTTCCTTATTCTTGATATTATCAGAAACTAACACTGTGCTCTGCCTATATTTCTTTGGCAATTGAATATTCATGAAATGTAGCACTAAACTATTTTAGAGAACTGGTTGGTCAGTGATTGATCTAAAGCCTCAAACACTCCCCTTTATCAGTAAAAATTATGATTCACCTGAAAGATAACCATCGGTTCAGTAGACATTTACCAAAAATGTCTACCACAAGTGTATAATATATTCTTCACAGCTCATGGGAGCTTGATCAACCAATCCGATTGCACTGACTTATGCAATGGACTTTGGTGGGGTTGAACTTTTCAACTGAGAACCAGTCATGCATTCTGACCAACACGATTAAAGATAACGTAAGAAAGAGCAGTTTGCACAAAAGCGATTGCATCATTAAACAAAAGCATATGTTTGTCCAAAATTAATGAGAAACTGTTTTAATGAGGTGCACAAGTATCTAGATGATGTGGAATCTGAACGAGTAATTTTGAGAAATTCAGGTCTGATCTGCTCCAAAGCTACTGAGAAAAATTGTATTCAGAATTTGTTCATTACTGGCATACAGAGCTGGCTGCTGAAAACTGCTATTTCATTTATTGATATTAATTTTTGTAATGTTAAACATCTCATTGGTTTAGTTAATGCCCTGGCATTTCCAAAATTAAAACCATCCAGGAGATCACAGCTATTATGATTAATTATGAAAAGACTTAAATAAGCCAACCAACCCCATAAGGTGTACAGAGGTTGGGAAAAATATTTATTTAGATTTACTTAACAAAAAACAAAAACAAAACAAAAACAACCAATTTAATTTTTTTCCATTTTCTTTATAAACAATGCACCTGCATTTTCAAATGCAGGTATGCTCCCTGATTTGACTGTCCCAGTAACAGCTGTAGCCCAAAAAATTAAGTTTATTAAAAAAAAAAAAAAAAAACCTCCCACCCTGGGCTTTAACCCACTTAAAAAGTTGCACTTTGCAGAAGTACACAAACATTTTTTACACAAACTCTTCCTTTACAGAATCAATCCTTGTGAACACAATCACTGTATGTGCGAAGGGTCTGCTTAATCATCCTTTCCCATCTGAACAGTGCATGTGTCACGTGGGGAACAATATTCTTTTCTAAACCTGACTAGAGTGGGCCAGTTGACATGACTTGAATAATAATATTAATAATAATAATAATAAAATCCATAAAAAGAGATACAAAAAGATACAAATATAGAATTTACTTTGAAGCCTGTAGGAGGAATCAGGGCTTTGCTGAAATTAAATAGAGATTTGGTTTAAGAAACATTAAAGCCAATATTCGAAGGAAATTGACACTGAATAAAGATTCTTTTTAAAAGTCTTTTCAGTTGCAAACTGGGATTGTTCAGAACTTTAGAGGGAAAAAACACATTATCAAGAACATTCAATGTCATAGATATATGAAAACATATCTATGTAGGTTTTCTTGACAAGTGACCACTTTTAAATTTGGATTCGCTTGCCAGTTTCTGACTTAGCAGTGTTGCCCAAACATGCTCTAAATCTCAATACGAAACACTGGGGACAAAGGAATACTGGAACATTTGGTCAAAAGGGGAAGGGATGCAAATAATACTAAAAAAACAAAAACCACACATTACCTCAAAAATCACAATATTTAAAAACAGTTCAGCTGCATCTGAGAGGCAGGGTATAAATGGCAGGCGCTTAGATCTGCACTATTTTTCTATGCTTATATTTTTTCAACAGTTTCAGCAAGCACTTCTGGAAAAGCAAAAACACAGAAATTCCCTGGTAAATGAATGGGTCAATGGTAAAGCAATCCCGGTGTTCGTGTGCATACATGCACACACTATACATACACAAATATACACATCTGCTCATCATCTTATTTGTTATTAAAAATATGTAAATGAAAAATACACAATTCATTCCTCTGCGCATAAATGCCTCTCTTTGGCCTGCTGTTCCTAAATTGTTAGTTAAAAACAAGTAGTATAAAAACAAGGAATTGACAAATTCCTTGTGGCCCAGAACTGTCTGTTTGTGTGTGTGTAGGCAGAGCTGCAAGTACTGTCCACATAGCAACTGTCTCAATGCAGCTGTGTTAGCCTGTTTTGACACAGTAAAGGTCTTTTAATGTCTTGAGTTCTTCAATCAGCGTTTTGTTTTGATTTTCCAGCACAGCCACGCGGTTCTCCAAACACTTCACATACTCCTTTTTCTTTCGGCGGCACTCACGAGCTGCCTCCCTACATACAAGTACAGAAATAATGATAAGCATTGTTTAAAAGGAATGATTTAGCTAAATTAATTAACTTCATATATTTAAAAATGTTAGTTTTTCAGAATTCTTGTCTTTGCTAGTTTGTACTGTAATCAAGACATGAATATGATTTAAGTGCATTATGAGAGGTTTTGGGGATCTGTCCATTGACATCTAGTATTTGTAAAACAACCATGTAGCTTCAGTGCTAAACTAAAGACACAAAAGTAAATAGAGAAGAGAAAATTTCCCACCAATCCATATAACCAACAGCGAGCTCCTGACAGACTTCCAGACATACCTGTTTTTAGCTAGACGTATTTCTCTCTTTAACTGAGGGTCATCAGTCTTGCCCTGAGGGCTAATGACAGGTGACGTCATGACAACAGTCTGAGGCAGTGCTGAAGATGATGAGCGAATCTGATAGGTCTGCACTTCACCTCCTGCACCTACAACATAACATTAAAAGAAACCATTGTGTGGTCAAACATGACAGAGGAAGTAAGAAAGACTCTGAGTAGTCTCTAAACCTGCTAAATATTTCAGTACAATTTAGTGCATCTTAAAGACTATAATTTTATAATGCCAATGCACTAGTTCTTATTGATAATTTGCTTTCGGAGAACTATGTTAGAGCCAGCACTAGTTGGTTGCTTGGTAGCAGTAGGTGTCTCTGTGTACGTGTGTCTGTACTAACCTTGTAGCACCACCTGGTTGCTGGGAAGTAGTATTTGCTGTCCATCAGCAGTTTGAGCGTATTGCAATATAGTGGGCTGGCTGGGGTTGGAATTGGTCATTGTAAGTGTCTGCAGGCCCTGTACTCCCTCAGCACCAGCCAACTGAAGAGAGCCATTTGAAGTAATAGCAACTGTAGAAAATAATTTAAAAAATACAAATAATGCTGTTAAATTAACTTAAATCCTTGATACAATACTTAAAATGTCCTCCTGATGGTAAAAGAAAAAAATGTGCTATGATAATTTTACAATTAGTGTGTGTGTTTAATGTAAGTAAAACATCTTACTGTATTGGCCACTGCTGGTCTGATAGATAGGTGTGGGCAGAGACACAGTTGTCATAGCAGACGAAGCAGATGTCTCCTCTTCTCCTTCATTATGACTTACCACCTCTTCTGCTGAGAGGTCATTTAAAATCTTCCTGAAACAACAATAACAACAAAGGTTTTTGGGAACAATCAGGAGTTTAGGCGTGTAATAGCCATTGTCCAGCAGCTGGCGCTGTAGCACTGGGCAATGAGTCAAATACAAAATATCGGCTGAAGCGTTTGAAAATGCCTGTTGTCGACTAATGAGTAATGACCAAAGTTTATTTTTGGAATCTTGGAAGGACAAAGGGGTATTAGGTATCGAAACACTGTATACAGCTTTCTGTACTGTGGCTGGAAATATTTAGGGTTTTACTTAGTTTGATGCCTGGTCCCTGTTAGATAATTACTTAAAACTTTTATTCCAGTAGTTGGAAAAATGCATTTATTTATGCAATTAATTAAATAACATATTACTAAACATCCTGGGGTTGTTTCTCAGACCTGGACTAAGCAAAGTGTTTTTAAAAATAATAGGCTGGCAAACCAGCCTCTAAATTTATATAAGATCAAGGATGAGATCTTGTCATCCTTCATCTTATATGAGGGGAAGAAGGGGGACAGGACAACGACGAAAAACCTTCCCCTAAGCACAACATGCACTAGGGCATGCACTGATTAGTGATTTTGTGGATAACCATTTAGCATGTAAAACAGTTCAACGACAATTTTGGTTGTCCATTTTTAGTCCAGGCAAATGCAGCTTGTCTTATTCAATGCTCCATGCGATATCATGGGTATATCTGGATGTGTGGAGGTACCTGTATGATGGACGTCTGGCCAGAATCTCCCTTGTTTTCTGGTTAGAAGCTCCACTGTCTGATGAGTCCTGAGAATCGTCACTGTCAGACTGATGACCCTATGAAAAAGTATTCACCACTGATATCAAACACTGCTTCAGAGCATGTACTGCTCATAATTAAATGCAACCCACATTACATATTTCAGTAGCTCTCTAATGCTAGCATCGGTATGGTGAAAGACATCAATTGCAAAACGTCATAATGACATCACATTCCAAAACAAACAATCTCAAAACAATCAACACACATGGGCCCTATCGTTACATAATAGTTACTTACTTAGCTAAATTCCTACCATTTTTATTTGAACTGATCAGTATCTCTAGTGGCTTGAAAGGTACAAGAAAACAATCAATGTTGTCAGCTATGTTTTACCTGTGCTTGTGCTGGTGGAGACTGAATAACTGATGACTGTGCAGACTGGATCACACTTTGCACCTGAATCTGACCACTAGGCAGCTGCACCACAGTGACTGGAGACCCTCCCAGAGACATCTGCATAATTTATTGCACATAGCACATGCATTAATGAGCTATACTATAAACAGGTTTATACAATTTAGGAAAAAAAAATCAAATACCTCTAAGCCATTAGCAAAAGAAACCCAACATATTAATTTTATGAATTACATGCACACAAAATACCTGGGTTAATTGTGATAACTGAGAAGCTGTAATAGTTGTAGGGATGGTAACAGTTTGTGACTCAGTGCCATTAGTGCTGTTCTGGTGAACCTCCTCCATTGCCACTGCAAATGTAAACATAAATCACTGTCCATTAGTCATTTTACTAAAATACACATTAATAAGCGTCCACGGGTTCATGTTCAGCAATACATTAAATAACCCAGGTTTTTGATCCATTATCTGTAAAGGACTCCTACATTCAGCAAACTTATATATACTGATCACAGTAAGATGAGTGTTTTTGCATACACAGTGGAATGGTTGTGCAGTTTTTCAGCCTTGAGAACAATTTTAGTCAGTATTTCCACTCACCCCTCCGGCACAGACTATTTCTCTCACATAGAGCTGGAGCAGACTGCACTCACACTGAGTCACACAGTTAATGCATTGCTCACACACTCCTTAATCTCGATACTGCACAGTGGCCAGTCAGACCCTGTCATTGCTGATGGTGATAAAAATGATGAAAAGATCAAATGTGGGCTGCCTATCACATGCTGTCCATTTTCCAGAAGATTTCCTGTAATTAACACTTTCAAATGTTTGGTAACTAATGTACAATTTTATGGCAGTACACAACTGTCATCAATATTTTAGAGACTTAGATCCGTCCTTAAGACTTCTAGTGAACAAGTTAAGAAGGGAAATTCCTCTGATTTTGCAAGTCTCTGCACTGTTAAATCAGTAGTAGGTGAAGTGTCATTTGTAGCTGCTTGATATGAAATGTGTTATTCTACAGAACTTTAAGAACCAGAATTGTTTGCAGTAGTGATGATGGGATGCAGACACCTGTAGAATGCAATGTCTCTAGATGCTATTCCGCATAATGTTAAAAGAAATGGTTATAAATATGTTGTCTGATGCTTGACATTACAGTGGTAGCGAGGTACACCTAGGGAATTTTAAGACATAAAAGCTCGTTTTCCAGGATTACTGCTATTTCAAGATTAGCAGCATTAAACATTAAAAACTCAGAAGCCACAGGTTCACTGGTGGGTTTTAATAGTAAATTCAACTAATGCAAAATGCCTTGTGGTTACAAGGACGCATGGTTTCAACAACACTTAAGAAATCAGAGTTGGCAAATTTCTCTTTCAGTGAAGCACTATTAATGACTTTGATTAAATATACAAATTGACAGAAATAAATCACATGTCGGTGTAATTCCTCTTCAGGCCGTGTTAAACGCTCAATCCAACTTCCTCTATCAGCCCAGCTAATATATATCATAGATCAAATTAGACTGTCTCTACATTACATTATTAGCTACTATTTCATAAGTAAGATATGAGCTATTGCTTTACAATCACAATAACCACAAATGAAAAGCAAATTTATTAAGTCTACGGGCTAATTTCTTTCTTTTATTTTCTTAAGACTATTGCACACATTTGAGACGTTAGCTCAGAACTGACTGGCTAGTTTAGCTAAGCTAGCGGTTAGCTTTTTCAATTTGGAAAGTTAGGGCAACTGATAAGAGGAAGCTAACTCGAGCTAATGTAGCTAACATTAGCTAACCACAGTTAAATCTACAAACAAAGTGTGTCTGGCTAATGCGTGTAGTAACACGAGAGACCGTTGTTTAATCGTTGTGGGGAATATCAGCATTTTATAACCGGAGTCGTTTGTTTTGTGTGTCAGTCAACGCCAAAACTGAAGCAACAAAAGGGCATTTAGCCAAACAGCTAGTTAGCTACAACAGAACCACAGCCGAGTGGTTTCATAACATCAGACAGATCTCTTACAGGATAAAACTCGGACTCAGCACTGCAGACCCGCTCGATTTCAGATGACGATTCGGGAGTTAGTTACATTTGGGGGGGCAAAGTAAAAAGTGCTATTTAAATGTAGGTCAGTGTACTAAAATAGTGACCTGGACTCTAACAGGATCCCATAATTCACCAGGTTTCACACTTGTTACTGGTGGCCAGTAAATGTACTCCAGACTAGAATGTCTTAAACTGCACTTAAACTCAAAGTCACCGCTTCACATTATGCTCACCATTTAAATCCAATGAAAGAAAAACGTTATGCTGGCTCGTGGTTTATTGAAACAACTAAGTTACCTACAACACATGCTTTCTCATATGGCCGGGATGCGCGAACTTTGTTGCCAAAAACATTAACTTAAACTTGGAGGATCTTGATCTTAACGTGAAACTTAACATGGTTTACTGAGACACACGTCCCTCACATATTACTGCTCAAAAACATTCTCTCTAATGCCAAATATAGCAGCAATAAGAGAAATGCATTGTTTCTGGGTGCTGTTTAAGTAAAATAAAAGTCTGGCTGATAACTTTTTCAGATGGTTTTTACTCGCGCGGAAATGCTTAATATTTATTCATAACATAATGTTGGTGTTTGGCAATAGAGAGTGCAGAGGAGCGTGAATATGTGCGTGAAAAATGTTGTTCCCAGTTGGTTGTATTGGTAGATAATCCACGCCGAATGTTCCTTTCATGTCTTCTCTTGCTCTCTTTCACACACCGTGTGTGTGTGTGTCTGTAGGTTGTGCTGTCAGACTGCTCGGTGTTTATAAAGTCAATGAGCGACTTATGCGACGCTCGTCGAAAGTTTCTGCTCTAGTCACTGGCACGCAAGTGCCCGCGTCAACACACGTCAGCGGCGCGGGGAGCCATTAAAGCTCCTTCCTCCGAGCAGGACGAGGCGAGCGGACATACAACCGAGCGCCATAACCGCCTGCTCTCTCACAAACTCACACAAACAACGGAATTAACCCAGCACCTACCTTCACACCGCTTCACACAACTTCTTCACACAGCCGCGGACTCGCCGGGACTCGGTAGACCGGCCGTTATTCAAATATAACGGTTAAAATGGCCAGTGAACGTTACAAATAAATCAGGGCGGTTTCCATTGAAAAAAGAAGCCAGCTTGTTTTTTTTTAATTTTTTTTTTTTTGCCTACGCCTGTTAGGCACCACCCATGTTAGTGTTGTGACGTCACACTCTCCTAGCTCCGTGATTGGTCACTGTGCACTAGACTTCACAGTAATGAATGAGCTTTATTTTCTCATACATACATAGGTACAATGTGTCAGAATACAGTGACTGTCCACTAAAAACGTTCTTAATATTTGAATTGGTAGCGAAATTCCCCCTTTCTAACAGTTGTACATTTAAAATCACACCAGTTTTAGACTCATGAGTATTTATGATGGTTCAAGATTCAAGAGGCTTTATTGTCATTTCAATTATGTACAGAGAGAAGAAATGTTCTTCCAGGACCATGATGCAACACAAAACACGAGTGCAGACAGATATGGGATAAACTATGTTTGGCACCAGTGTATGTATGCGAAAAACTTTGGCAAAATTTCATTATTTGTAAACTGCTATAATCATACACAAGACAAGATGTAAATTATCCTATGCCATTCCATTTGAGCTTCACTTAGGGCCCACCCCACTCTCTTCTTACCAGTGACGTGTCTTGGGGACACGTCATAAGTTAGTAGTGCAGAATCAAGTAAAAATGTTTAACTACATGTGTAAGTAATTCATAATGTAAATACTGGTTAGTCATTCATATACATGCATATAGGGTACAGGATTTCACACAATGAGTATGTAATTATAAATGCTAATTCAACTAATCATCATATAAGGATATTTGTCAACAAACACAAAGTAATAAAATTGTTTTCTACAACACCAGCTGCCACATAATTTCTGTTGTTTCAATCCTACAGCTACATCCTAAAGTTACTGTGGCAGGTTATGATCTGATCAGCAACCATCTTCCCTTAATATCTACGGTTATTCATTGAGCCCATCACATGAGTACCCAAACCACCCACTGCATCACTAGCTCTTCACAGGGGTCAACAGGTCAAGTCTGTCAAGTCTGGGTCAACAGTGAAGTCTGTCGTCCCAGACCCACACCGTTCCAAGCCAGCTTTACAGTCCTACCTTACCCTTAAGAATCAACAACCCTAAATCCACACTTGCCTCCCTGGTGACTAAGGCTGTACCTAGCTCCACTGGCACGGTTAATGCATGCTCACTGCCACCAGTTCCATGTGATCTTTATGTGCTTCATCACAACCACCATAACAGCACCTCTATAGTGTATTTCCCCAACTAGTCTGTGTTCTCCTCATCCACAACCACTGACTAGACCTTTCAGCTCTTTCTGATAACTCCTTCACAGCTGCCCTTAGTTTCCGGCCCCTGATGCCTGCACAAGCAGGGATGTGGCAGACTTGGCTACAAATCCACTAACACCCGTTTTCACTGATGTAACGTGCCTGTCACCCACGTTCCCCCACCTCAGCCACCAAGTTTGCATACTTCAGCTTCTTCCTTTCGAATACTTTGTCTACTGTATCCTCAAATGGAACTGTTAACTCTGTGACATAAACTATCTGTTTACTTTCAGAGTACAGCACCATATCTGGCCTCAGTGTAGTTAATGCAATGCACTCTGGGACCTGCAGTTTTTTACCTACGTCCACCAGCAATTTCCAATCTCATGCTTCACCCAATCTACCAACATTTATAGCCTGTGCACACTCTCGAATATGTTCACCCTCACACACAAACCTAATCACTTTATTACTACAACCACTCATTAATGTGTTTATCGCTAAGCATTTGCTGTCCAACAAACATCCTATAACCCATAGCACTTGATTATGTCTTCATGTATTCCTCCCCTGTGACAAACTAAACTTACAAGCTGATAGAATATGCTCCAGCATGCCAACCCCTGTACATAATCCACAACTAGGGTCACCTACTACCCACTGCCCAAGTTTTTGTGGAGTTGGAAATATATCATAAGTTGCTCCAAGCAAAAACTTTATACGAGTTGCCTCCATCACCCACAATTCTTGCCAAGTGATCTTCTGCTTCTCTAGATTCTCCCAGCATAGCCATTGGCACTGTTTTGCCTGTGAAGCTGCTGTTGCGCACCGTGCCTCCTCTTCCTGATGGCAAATAAATCTAATCATTATTTGCCTTCTCTTTGGTGATGTTGCCTTACTAAACACTTTCTACGAATCACCTGACCCAAGGCATGCCCTAATGAGCTCCTAGCTACCTGCACTGCCACTCTTGGGTTCCACTTCTTCCCTGCTTTTGTGACTGGTCCTGCTGCTTTAACCACTGCATCCTTCAATCCTGACAAAATCATTTTGCGACTCAGCTTTGCACATTTAAATTCCTCAGCTAAACTTTTGAGTGGTAGCTCCAGTACCCCTCTCCCTTATCATGCCACACTACTTAAACACCGTAGGACCCCTAGCCACTTCCTTATAGCCTTGTTCATAACCATTTTCATCCTCTCTACTTCTGTGATCGAAACATCATAAACTATCAATGGCTATCTAATATGAGGCAGTAAGCCAAACTGCAGATACCACAATTTCCCTGGCAGACATAATCTATCAATGCTATTAATAGCCTTCATTCCCACAACTTGGTCAATATCATTTAGCACTGCACTATACCGTCTACCTAAACTCTTTACTGGTCTCTCCAGTACTGTAGGAATCATTTCAAAATTTATTCGCTAAATCTAGAAAAACAACATGTAGATCTCTACCCTCTTTCTTTGCTGTCTGAATCTGATGCCAGATCATGCTGCAATGTTCCAAACATCCTGCAAAGTCAGAATCCCCTGCCTTTTGGTACTGATGTATCAATAAATTAGTTTGATTTTAAATAAGCAGCAAGTCTCCGCGCTATCACACTAAAGAATATCTTACCCTCCACATTAAGGAGACTTATGGGCCGAAACTGTTCTATACCCACAGCATCTTTCTCCTTAGGGATAAGGATACTGCCTGCTCTTTTCCACTCCTTTGGAATGATCCCTTTCTACCAAACTATGACAATCAACCTCCACAAAAACTTCAGGAACTCAAGTACATACTTGAACACCCAATACGGCACATCATTAGGTCCTGCAGCAGAACCTGCCTTTGCATGATGCACCACATTTTGAACCTCACTCCATTTTGGTGGGCTAACCTCCATTTGACACTCTATTTACCTAGTGCTGGAATATTTTGTGGCAACTCTAGCTCCTTTGCTTTATCCTTATCAGTGTACACGACATTGAAATGCTCCTCTAATTCCCTCATTCCAACATTTAAACTCTGAGATATCTCCTTACCAAATAAGATCTTCACACAATTAAAAGGATTCCTGAAGAAAGATGGAATAGCCTGCCAGCAGTCCTCAACCCCACTGAACACTTGTGGGATCAGCTTGAGCATGCTATTCATGCCAGAATGACCAATACAACCATGTTGGCTGACTTGCGAAAAATGCTTGTTGGAGAATGGGATGCTATCCCACAGCAGTGTGTGACCAGGCTGGTGACCAACATGAGGAGGAGGTGACAGGCTGTTGTGGCTGTGTATGGTTCTTCCACACACTACTGAGGCTCCTGTTGTTAAATGAAGAACTTGTTAAATTGCCAATATGTCTTGTTTCTTGAAACTTAAATCATCCAGTCCACCAAACACCAAATGACTCAATGGCAGAATAAGCTGTTTGGCATTGGCAGAGAGGATTTGACAAATTTTTCATGGGCGCAACCCACATACTCAGCTCATCCCACAAATGCATGTTCACAAATATGGCACCATTTAAAAGGAAAATTAACAGGCTTTGCAATTTTACAAGATTCAGTGCCAAGAAGCATTGTTACAACAAAGAAATCTATCTAACACACATTTCCTTACTTTTTGTGCTATGTTTAGAATAACATTTTGCAGGATTGTAGACTGCATACCTAAATACAATGTTTGACTTTTTCCTCAGTACCTGCTTTTTTTTTGTACAAATATGACATTGATTCTCATAGCAAATCTGAATGTTGCATTCATTTATATTTTATGACACAAAGGAAGTGGTAAATCTTTCATACCATCATTTACACAGAGCACACAGACTAGTTCATGTTAATATAGAAACAAATAACCACCTTGGATACTGCAGTTTCTACTCCTACAGTTAAATCTGGAAGCACCAAACTTTGCAGGGAAATAGATCTTATCCAATAGATCCTACTGTATTCTTCTGCTGTTCTAAGTCTGTCTGGTGTGTATGTAACAATCAGCTATAAAGTTTTGCAGCTGTCACAACACATGGTTTTGCAAGAACTGCACTCTAGGTTTTACTGAGAAGTCTCAAATAGAATTCATATTATAAACATTTCAATTTCACTGAAAGTATTCATTCAACCACTTATTTAATTCAGGGTCGCAGTGGGTCTGAAACTCACCTGAAACCACCGAGCACAAGAAACACACCCTGGAGGGGGTACCAGTCCTTCACAGGGTGACACACATTCACATTTATGGACAATATTGAGCAGCCAATCCACCTACAAATGTGTGTTTTTGGACTGTAGGAGGAAATTAGCGCAAAAGACCTCACAGTCACCCAGAGCAGGGCTTAAACCCACAATAACTGAGGAAATGAGTTAGTGCTGACCCAAGTTTTAAGACATTGAATCATATATTCCAAATGTAATAAATAAATGATATCTTACTCTAACTGCAACAGTAGCATTGTCTGTTGACAAATATGATAAATGGTGTCTAAATATGTATAGGGATAGAAAATAAGACATTTGAAAATTTAAGTGCTGCAAAATAAAAGCCTTTTATTCTTTTTTGCCATTTAAATATAAAACAGTAACTAACCAATGTACAAAATCAAACTGGTGAAAGTTATGGGGGAAGGGTTGCATAATCATGACATTGTTCCATTAATATTCATACATGTTTATCACAAAATCAACCCCTTTAAAACTATAACATTACATGTTCATTATTACTGTAATCATTAGCAATTAAAACAAAAAGTATATATCAACACAAGAGGAGTGCATTCTCCAATCATGATTAAGAATGTTCCCAAACTGTCTGTGGCCTTGTCCTTTTTTCTTTTGAGTGTTTTTGTCATACTGTGAGTGTGAATGCGTATGGACTATGGGCTGTGACTGTGAAACAACTGTTTGCATAGTGAGAAAGGTGTATCTATTATATGTAGTCCTATACCTAGCTTTGCACTATATCCATTCTCTAAGTTTCCCTTGCCTATTCACAGAAGTCAGCCATCAGCAAGCAAACAATTTATTCTCAATACCCTGTGTTTATCTTAGAGTACTCAGTAAAGTCTATTACTGCCAAAAAGCACAGTTTCCCTGAATAGTTCCACAAAAAATGCTCATCTTCATTCTTATTTGTGCTTGAATCTACAGCCACATGTTCCACATGGGAATACCAAACAAGAAATGTCCTTCTTAACAACTGATAACTGATTTTGGGGATAAACACTGAACAACATCATTAGAAAAGTAATGCCATTCAGCTGTGCAATCAGTAACATGATTTTAATCCCTCTACAACAGAAATGACAGACATGAACATATAATCATCCACACACAAGAACTCATGCCTGCTTGCACACACACACACACACACACACACACACACACACACAAACAAGGAGAATAATGTTTGAATAATGTCCTGATGGTACAGTTCAACACAGGTGAATTATTATATCATAGTTTCTTTCAATCGCCCAGTGCTTGGCTTTTTCATGCTAACAAAGCAAAGACTGAAAATACCTTAGTTTCTGCTCTTAAACATCAAAAAAAAAGCTGGACCAGAATGGAACATATTTGAACACAGGCCCCACAATATGTGAATAAAGGAACAGAAAAAGAGCAAGCTATTTACAATTATTGGTTTCAACCCGTCTAAACAGCCGAGGATGCCTCAAAATCATGACTGACAGCAATTTTTCATACTCATATTAACCAAGTATTTGACAGAGAACAGCAAAGTACATTACAGTACAGCAAATATTTTCATCTGTACAGAGTCTGTATTTTACAGGTGTCTTACCTTTGCAGGACATCTGACCTGTGGCACATTACAAATCTGTGTGCTACAGAAAGTGTCCTCTGTCCTTTTGAAATGAGGCTTGATCATGTATCTCTGTTTGTACAATTTGCTATTATACAGTAAAAGTGGTTAAATGTACAGAGTCCTGGTTTCATTCCTGCCAGTTAAAAGTCAGAAAAGTTAGTCCTGATGTTCCTAAGCACCTTAAGATGAGAAGAAAATGAGTGAAATGTCCCAGAGGGCATGGCTGTTAGATTTGATTGTGGGTTATTTGGTAGGCCTGTAAGTGTGTGTGCACTTGTGTGATCATGGATTATGTAAGGTCCTTATACCTCAGTGGTGAAAGCTGCAATTTGTCTTGAATATGTATGCAGTATGAGGATGGCAGATGACATATGTAAATTATATTTTTTACATATCCATTTACATACAGTACCAGTCTAGAGTTTGACTTAAGTGAGAATTTCATAAATATAAGCTAAAGAACCTTTTATGAGAAGGCATATGCAAACTTTTGACTGGTACTGTATTTATTTTTCAAAGATTTTTTTTCATGTTGACAGACTTATGCACATTTAACCTCTGCATGTACATTTTCACGTTACTGATTCAAGTCCATCAGTATCCATGATACTCATGTTACTGGTTTTAAGAGAATTTTACAGTATTCTGACAAAATGCCCTTTTGCTTTGAAAAGTGTTAATAGTCCTCATGCCATTCATAAAGTGCATATATGGGGTCAAGAAATAAAAACCTATGCTGAAGTAGTGGCCTGCAGAGGGTTGGAAAGTGCCATTAATATGAATGATTTTGGTTCTTTCTCTTGAATTTTGTGCAGTTTTTAAATAGGGAGAGTCTGCAATCTATTATTTTCCCTTCCCTTCGCTTATGGTACCAAGTACATGACATAAAAATATTTCATATTATAATTGATTAAAAAAAAAACAAAAAAAAAAAACATTACACTTCCTTACACAGCTTAAGAATTAATGACTGGGTATTCCTCAACGTTTATAGCATCACATTACACATTATTAGCCCCTACACTTATATTTGAGATCCTTTTTTTTGCATTGCATTGCAACAAAATAGAAAATAACATTGAAAAACAAAATGTATTTCTATTAACTGGAGCTAATGCTCTAAACAAAAGTATGTTTTAGTTCAGTGTTTGTAAAAAAAATGCTATGTTAGTAATTCAGTTCACTGTGCATTTTTGAGTTGATTATGAAATATAATCTAATAATAATCAAATAATACAGAAGAGCATAAAATATAATTACAGTTCAAGAACATATATTGTGGATGCAGTCACTGCTTGGTGTTTGACGAAATAAAAGTAAATACCTCATTAATTATGTTGAAATGGTCATTTTCACTGAAACTACATATAATAAATACAAGAAATCAATACCATCACTAGGTCATTCAAATCATCACACTCATTTGACCCCTTTTTAAAAAGTGCTTCAACGTCTTGAGGTTTACAAAGGGTTGGTGCAAAACTAATGTGAAACTGTTTTCAAATCTGATTAAAGTTGTCTTGCAGGAAGCTGAATTTGAGGAGTGAGAATAAATAAATGTTAGGATTAAATAGAATAAAACTAATGCTATATTGAATCTCCCAGACTCCAAGAATGTCTGTAAATCTTTTTTTTTTTAAACTTTATCTTGGTTCTTTGCCCATAGTGAAAGTGTGGTGCAACAATAATGTGAAAATAAATGTTAAAAACTGATAAAGACATTGCCATGATGAATGCTGTATTAGGGAAAATATAATAAATAAATGTTAATTGTCATAAGAAAAAACCCACTATACTGACCCTCTCCTACACAGTTTCCTCATTATTAATATTATTTACTTATAGTGGGCTCTCTGCCCATGGTGAACCAACAACAAAGTCTTCTACACACCATGAACAACTAAGACCCAGCATATGTGCCATAGGGAAGAGGACCCTCTGTGGATCTGACAAATTTTCTCCAGGTTGGTCTTCAACACCAAAATGTGGATCTGAAATCGCTCACATGTTGTAGGCCACATATATGGGGTCTAACTGATCAGCCAGAAAAGAGTCTCTCAGGTGCATCCTCTGCTTTTCACCACGAGAGTTGATAGGGATGACCCCAGGATCAACAATCACCACCACACCCACAATCAGGTGATGCTCCTCCAGCACCACGTTAGTGATCAGAGGGACAAGATCCAAAGCATCCTGTTCTGATCCACACAGCTCAGACACCACCACAAGCAGATTAGTCCAGGTAAACACCGCACTGACAAAAAAAAAAAAAGAGTGAGATTTTTTTGTCAGGAGAACATCTCAGACTGATAATTTAAATAAATATAGGCAACTCTTTTGTATAATACCACACATGGAATCCTACCTTTCACCAATGCCGCGGTGAGCACGACATACACTTGTTTCTATGTCAATAGGGTGGTAACGCAGACCCCTCAGCTCCAGAGTTTCATCCAGAGAGCCCACCACAAACAAAGCATCATGACGATCTGGGAAAGACAAATGTCAATTTAAGAGTAAATCAATACATTTCTGAAACTTACACATTATGAGGGAGAGTGAAATTACTTGAGGACAGTGATGTACATGATGCATTATTTGTGCTCACAAATATAAAAGCTTATTTTTTTGTATCTAATCTGTCTTTGTCCACTACCTTCATATGAAACTACACACATACTCTATTTCTTACCTCCACTGGAGTCTGTGAGTTCAGTCCTTTTGACAAAACCCAGGTATCCAGTCCTGGCCCAAAGTGTCTGTGGATCTCCAAAGCTAAGCTTGGTGTTGAAGTGATCAGCCTGCAGGCTTTCCTCACCATAGATAGTGTAGTAGCCTGTTGCTGTGTGTGGACTGTTTATCCAAATCTGAGACAATGAGGATACCATATTACTAAAAGTGCAAAGAATTAATCTTTCCAAATATCTAAACAAACAAACAGTTCATCTCCACAGATACACACCTCGCCCAGATGAGAATCCCCTAGTGGTCCCCTGGTCTCTGGATTCACTATTATCACCCTGACACCAGGAAGGATCTATAAATATGGTAGGAAAATATAATACAGGATAATATAAGAAGGCAAAAAATAAAATAAATAAATAAAACGTTTCTGTAGAAAATTAGGTCATAATGATTTGGTCTGATCTACTGATGCAATACTCACCGTTCCAGACTCCATCAGAGGAAGAGACTGAGGTGCTCCTCTTTCAACCAGTCTTACCCTAACAAACAAAACAAATGTAAAAAACATTTTTTTTTCAGACTGATAGTTGTTTTCTGAAACAACTATCAGTCCGTGACATTACCGGTTAACTCTTATAGTATCATTACAACTAGTTTGGTGTTCACAGGAGTGCTCACTAGCTCTAAAACAGACATTTTAGGCTCCAATAGATAGGTGAAATTACATTAGGGAGAAATCCATGTTGTCATTATAGCAACATGTCAGTGACAATATTAAAAGTCATGGGACTACTGATGGAACCAGGTTTATATTTCTCACTCCTTACAAGTACTTACAAGTAAATAAAGTAATTCGTAACTCGTATTACAAGTAATTTGTATATATTGTTCACAGTGTAATTCATGCTTTAATTCATTAATTCGTTATTTCATTAATATAACCTGTTTATTCTCTTCAAGGTCCCAGTTGGTCTGAAACCAACCAGAATCACTGGGCGTAAGTCAGGAGCACACCATGGACAGTGTGCCAGTCAATCATGGGGCATCACACTGTTACACATTCACGCCAATGGACGATGGGTTATTTTTTTGGGGGGATTGTGGGAGTATATCAGAGGAGCCGGAGGAAAATCACAGAGGCACAGGAAGAACACATCAAACAACTCTTAGTTACCAGAGGCAAGGTTTGCTATCACAACCCCAGGGCCCTGTAGCTGGGTGGTAGTTACGTTACCTGTTGCCACAGTGTATTTACGATTTATGCTCCAATTAGGAATGACTTATAAAAAAATTATACTATTAACTGAATCTGACTGTGTATACAATATCATACCTGTCATGTCTAAGAGACTTCATGTCCACGTATACAATCGAAGGGTCTGGTCCAGTTGTACCCTGAGGTACATTAAAAAACATTTACAATATTTTATCTGGCTCCACAATGAAAAGTACAACACACTGGGGAACAGCTCAGTTCTGCGTGAGTACCTGGAGACAGATGGCCAGGTTAACTCTAGATCCAAAGGCAGTGCTCACAGCCCTTGAGGAAAGCCCCAGATCTTTGAAGAGTTTGGAGAAAGACTGTGTGAGGGCTAGGCGTGGTCGCTCCTCAGCGATGACCACACAACTCCTCACACAGGACAGGTTCACTCCACGAGTCTACAAAAAGCCAGAGTGTATCAAAAGCAGTGGTTTCATGAGTGGATCAGTGGAGTGCATGTGTGCATGATGTGGAAAGAAAGCATTATGCAATATGTTACATCTAAATTTGGATCAGAGTGGCTTAGTGGATTAGGGATTCATGTATAAACTGAGCTTTTATTTCAGGCTGAAGATTTCGTTTTTAGCTTATTTAGTCTTAAAGAGTGTTTTTAAAATGCATTTTGAATTAAAGAACACATTTAATTAGATTAATCCAAGTATATGACTGGAATTTGATCTAACTTGCGTTGTGTAAGAATTGCAGAGCAGTCCAGGATTAAAAATCAAAACTTCTCAAAACTACACTGCACATGTGGATAAGCAAGCAAGTGCAGATGTTTCTGTGTGTGCTTCTGTAGGTACCTTCAGTATCTCAGTCTGTCCTCCAAGGCCCTTGGTGCAGAGCTCCATGACAGAGTACGAGCAGAAGGTGTCTCTGATGCGGTATTGACTAAGTGTGCTCAGCCACAGAGACAGTGAGCTCTCCAGCTCCAGAGGAGGAATCAGAATTGACTGATGACCTGAATACACACTTAAACAAACAAACATTACAATCATTGTATAAGCCTATATCCTGCAGTGAAGCAAACACATCCACTGTGTTGTTGTAGTCAAATGGCATTGTTTCTTTTAGAAAAAATATTTTAGCTTAAAGTATACTTTCTGCTTCCCACTGAAATACAAATCATCTAGCTTTGTTTGGTATTCAAAAAAATAAACAAATTAAATGTTATTTCCATCTAAAAAAAAAAAAAAAAAAAGTTGTGATAATGGAAAGGCATCAAGGAAAGATGTTAAATACACAGGTCTCAAAAAGGATTTTTTGAAAGTGTAATACCTATGATTTTTTCCCTAAACTGATGCATTAAAATGAAATGCCAATAAGCAACTGTTCTACAGTTGTGTGTGTGTGTATATCTGAGTTACCTTGCAAGGCACCAGAGCACAAAGCCGAGTCCACAGTAAGGGTCGAGGCAGATGGCAATTTGGCGTGAAGAGTAGAGCTCGCATTGCAGCTTAATGGAGCGACACAGAGCACTCACCGCTGCATGAGAAATCTGACAAACAGACAAACACAGCCATAGATACACATGGCCAAGCAAAAGCAACACACTCATTGAATTAAAAAAAATTTTTTATAACACAATCAACACAATTTATTAACAGTTATGAGCACTGTAAACAACCAAACCTACAGCTTTACCTTGACACCTGTGAGCATTCCTGTGGTGGAAACACTGAAGTCCAGATAGGCTATCATCTCAGCGGATGGAGGTTTGTATATAGTTGGGGGCCTCTTGCGTGGAAGGTCATCTGTTAGAGGAGACAAATTATGCCATTGGCCTCAGTTGATATTTTTATTAGCATGAAGGCTCATTGTGATGTTGTTATTGTCGTTCATTTTTAGTATGAATTGTATTAAAACTCAAGCTTAGCTGTTTGATAGTCTCAATGCAAAGTTTCTGTGTATAAGTGTGCATGTGTATTTCTTTGTACCTGTGTCTATAATAATGGGCCATGTTTTTATGTTGACAGAAGCAGATGCTTCTTTCGATCTCAGTATCTTTACTAGAACCTGAGTAGTGAGGATGCAAGCAGCCTTACTGACCTGAACGTGAGACCAACAAAGAGAATACAAAATGATTATTCAAAATATAATGGGCTTCCTTGACATAAAAAAAAAAAAATTATATATATATGTTATTTACTTTTTACTAAAATTTTTTCCTCTCCAGATAAACAGATTTTCAAAGCATTTTCAGATTCCTAAGACTTCAGTACTGTACCGAAGAGCTTTCTCTTCTAATCAGACTTGCACACACTTACGTCAATGATCATGCGGACTGTGGGAAGTGTGGCTGAGAGGTTCTGTGGGTGTGGTGGTCTCACAGTGACAGGAATACAACCAGCGTACAAACAGCCATAAAACGCAGCAATCAGATCAATACCTACACACACACACAAACAAAGCATGTATACATAGAGTATCTCCTATAGGCAGGGTAATACCTAAAGAAAGAATTTTTTTCATGTGTGTATTTTTCACCTGGTGGGTATAACAGCACGACATTCTCTCCAGTGTTAATTCCACTTCTCTCCATGAGAGCTGCAGCAATCTTTTCTGCCCTTTTGTGAAGTTGTACACATGTAGCTGTACACACTGCAACACCCTATAGAAAGACAGAAAGTAGAGTATGAATCTCATGGGTATCAAACATCTTTGTGATTTTGCATGCTTATATATACACAACGCTCAAGCATAACATTATGACCACCTCCTTGTTCCTACATTTAGTGTCCATTTTCTCGGCTCCACTGACAATACAGGAGCACTTTGTAATTCTACAATTACAGAGTGAAGTCCATTTGTTGCTCTGCCCCTTTTCCACATGCTCTTATATGGTCAGGACCACCACGGGACAACTACAAAGGAGGCATGATTTGGATGTTGGATTATTCTTAGCACTGCAGTGACCATGGCAAGGTGGTGGTGTGTTACTGTGTGTTGCCTTGGTACAAGTGGATTAGACACTTACTGTCCACTCTATAAGGCACACCTGTGTATGGTCCACTCATACCAGCCCAACACACCACCACCACGTCAGTGTCACCGAAGCATAGAGAATGATCCCCCAGCCAAATAATACTTGCTCTGTGGTGATCCTGTGAGGGTCTTGACCATAGAAAAACAGAGTGAAATGGAGTTAATAAATTATGCAGAGCAACTAAAGAACTAGTCTGCATTTTTTTTGGTAGAACTACAAATTGCTCTCAGAGAAGCTGAGAAATGAACCTCAAGAGTAGAAACAAGAAGATGTCTAAGATGTTATGGTTGATTGTATGTGCATGATTGTGCTACCTTTGCATTCAGTAGCACATAGAGCACATGGTCAGGATCTGTTTGTGCTCTCCACTGCAAAGCTTCTGCGAGGAATTGATGCTGAAATGAACAAATAAGTGAAAAATATGTGAGACTAACTGTGAAATATGTGAAACTTCGGATGGAGGTACTGTACACTGCACTGTACTCATAGAACTGAACACCAAGGACTTAAGATTCTTAAAAACTCAGAACAGAAATATCACATCAATACAAGAGTATGTTCAGTCAGATGTATTAATAGTATGTGTACTTATAATTTGTATTAATAGTACAGAATCAATGCTGTATTATGACTATGTCTTACCATCATAGTAGGCCACATGCACAGCTAAATCCATATGAAGGCATTTAAACACAACAAACAATACCTTTACTACAATATCAATAACAATTAGTCAGAATCTTATAGACTGTGATATATATTAGTAACAGGACACAGAAGAACAATGTTTCACTGACCACTGGTTTAAATTATTACTTTTAGGAATAACAGACACATTAAGTGTAACAGTAACTCAGTGTAAGTTCTTACCTTTCGTACAAGGTCTTGATCCTCTATCATTCCCAGATCTCTGCCAGCAGCTTGAGCGATTCTCTTCCCAGCAACAAGGTTACCCACCATGATAGAAGCAGGACCTACACCAACTGCACATAAGGGCCATAACATTAAATTCTACATAGTGAAATCCAAAGCCAATGCAATTTCAAAGTTTGACCCTATTTTATCATCTGAAGCTGTTGCTCTGGCTATAAACCTGTTGTTCAATTACAGCTTTTAAACAGTAACGTTTCCAATTCAGTAAACATGAATTGGAAACTAAAATTATTGAAAAGTATTTTTACCCTGCAACAATCACATATTTCCATGGTTTGTTTTTGTAAAGATTGAATTCAAAGAGTAAAAATAATGTTGCTGAATGACAAAAAGTAAGCACTGTGATGGACTGTGCCCCATCCAGGTTATATTCCAGTGATTCTGGGTTAGCTCTGGAGACACCATGAACTGGATAAGCATTTATAAAAAATTTAAAAAATGAATGAATGTATGAATGAATGAACGAATAAAACTTAGCATGGAATGTCTTGTGATTAAATTTTTTAGTCATATAGTTCTAAAAATGATTTTAAATATCTAAAAAGTTATTTAGAATCAAATATGGATTTTATTAAAAATGTGAATGAACACACTCACTCACCTGGCTGTTTCTGTCGTGGTTTGGGCATGTTGGTCACACAGGTGTGGGGGCACATAAGAATGTTGCAAGGGTGCAGTGAACCCTCCAGAAACAGCTGTTTTGTCTCCGAAAT
This sequence comes from Hoplias malabaricus, assembly GCF_029633855.1. Lineage (NCBI taxonomy): Eukaryota > Metazoa > Chordata > Actinopteri > Characiformes > Erythrinidae > Hoplias > Hoplias malabaricus. Next base: position 52,353,172 of record NC_089802.1, on the reverse strand, counting down.
ATGAATTCCACCAAGAGGTGTTTTAGGCAGCGTGTTGGCAGGAACCAATGCCAGGCAATATAAGCCCACCTGATGAATGCTGTCTATGGCCTAGGGACAGAAATGTTTAAATATTTAAAATCAGTGGTTAGCAAATTACTTTAATTATCTTAAACTGCTATCCAAAGGACACAGAAACAAAACCATGTGGCTCATGATTAAACGGTATAAAAATTTTACCTACCTAATTTCACCTCCCTCCATTAAATTTTCACAAACTAGCACAAAAACTTACTATATGTTGCACCTTGTCCTGGTATGTTACTTTGACTGTGATTCTAAAAAGACAGATATGCCAATGCCAACCATCCAATCCAAATATTCCACACACTCTGCTGTGTTAAAAATGTGTGGTCATTAAAGTGATGGTTATCATATTACTCTTCATTTTATTTCTGAAGAGTAATATTTTGACTAAGGAGAATTAAAGGAATTTACCTGTAGCACCCGACTCATCCACTGGAAGCTGTCCTCTTCACTGGCATCGGGTCTCTGCTCAGCCACAATTACTATGCGCTCATCATAGAACACTGTCACTGAGAACACAGCAATCCTAAACACACACACACACACACACACACACACACACACACAAAGGTTTAACTTTCTAATAGATACAAAGAGAAGAATCATCACAGTAAGTAATTTAAGCTCATAAATACACATTCAATCACTTATTCCTCAGGTGACATAAAGCCTAAGAAGAGATCAAATGTACAGCTCAGAGGAAGCGCAAAATTTCCTGGTACATGGGTAGCAGATTCACACACCTGCCTCTGTACACTGTCTTGACCGGCTCCACTGCTAGAGCTGTAGCCACCAAGTCATCTGCATTGTGGCGACGGCGACTCACCATTAGCAAGCCCTCATTCTTCCCCACCACAAATATCAGACTGCCCTAAGTCACAGACATGCAGGACAATTAAAACAGTCTTACAAACACATAAAAAGCTGAACAAAATGACCATCAGAAAAGAGATGTCAAACTTACTGGTCCTACAAATCCCAGCAGTCCTGAGCGCACAAACGGAATTTCTCCAATAGGTGCACCACTTGCATTAACTGGTATCACCTGCAGGTTTCAGGACAGGGAGCATCTCAGTTAACAAAATCAATGAAATGCTGAGAAAATCACTGAAACGCAAAGTAGTTTTCAGTAGCGAGATGGGGAAAAATTTAAGGTTAAGTCTGCACTGAACTAAAATTTGCCAATATTTGTTTAATGTAATTCATTTCTTTGCACGTAAATGGAAGGAAGTGTGTGTAAAAAGTCTGACCTCAAAGGTGTTTTTTGTGACTCCAGGAAGGCCATAGTACATGGTCCCCCCGGCACGAGAGTTAACCACAATCTCTCCGATCTCATCCGTCTTACACAGCATGGGTGGCCCATCCGGCTTCACAATGCACATTAGAGCTAAAAAGCATGATAGGGGTTGCAGGTAAAATTATGTGCTTCTTCAATTTCACATTCTGACTGCATGGAAAAAACATTTTATTTTCTTTGTAATTCAGGGACACTGTTCATTACAATATGACATTGAACATGCTGGAAACAAAACCTAAAAACATCTTATTTCAAGTATTCCATGGACATGATAAGTCTAAGGTAAGTTTTGTAACCTGTACATCTTTGCAGTAAATGTAATACATCTGTGATTTCTGGCTTCAGATGTACATTTTTCATATTTAGTGCTTTGCTAAAAATGTCTATCATCAAACTGCTGAGACAAGACACTTACCTCCGGGCATGACATGGCCCACATCCTGGACCGTAAGGGCAGAGTTCTTGTCCTCTGTGTTGACCCTAATTACCCCATGACTGAGGCCGGTCATGGAGAGGACAGCCCGGGCTGGGAGAGGAGCGCCAGGAACACCAGGCCTACAGAGAGAAGGCATGGGGTGCAATATCTTTTCTATATATCAGTGAATCATTTATTATATTTTAAATTCTAAGCATTTACATCATCATACAGATTTTACACAAATGTAAATGTTTTTTACAGTAACCCTTAAAAACATGGATGTCTTACTATTCATTAACATATATTGCAATTGTAAGTGACTTATACACAATACAGAACTACCATACAATTGATATTAACAATATGATAAAATAAATTTTGTGCAGTGTTTACATTTCAATTTCTAAATTAACCAGTGAGGGAAAGGGGAGAAAAAGAAGCTTTTGACATACACTAGGTATATATTTAAGTGTTACCATTTATAGACAGGGATTATGTGTAATCCTTGGTTACATTTAGCTAACTTTTACTGAAGCATCTTGATTCAGAATGCTGTGTAGCCTAGGACTAGGACTAATCCTTGTCCTGGAAGCTGGCATTTCAATTAAAATTAAAGTTTCAGATCTTAGCACATGCTAAACCTCCTTAAAAAGATGTTTGCTGTGGTGTCTAGAAAAAAAGATATTGGTAAACTTTGATGCAAACCTGCGTATGGCCACTGTCATGGCTTCAGGGGAGGTAGCACATGGACAGATAACTTCTGGTTTCAGGCCATGAGCCTGAAACACGTTCAAAAAAGCATCACATGATGACACAGACCCTAAGACGGACAGGGAGAGAGAGAGTGAGAGAGAAAGAGAGAGAGACAGACAGAGAGTTTCATTTTATTACAAAACAGGATTCCTCATCTGCCCTTGAAAAGATATTCTCTCTTTTGTAGTGAACTAATTAGTGAGTCTCACAGGGATTGGCTCCATCAGCAACAATAAGCATGCGCAGGGAGGCCAGGGTGATGTCTCTCTGCTCCCTGTGCGCCATCATGGCCCAGTGCAGGTCTCGACACTTCACCAAGGCAACACGCGCTATGGAAACACAGCAGGGATGTTTTTCTTATTTATTTATTTATTTTTTTTTAATGAAAGCCATCTGAATGTGTGAAAACTTTTTTTTTTTAAACTGAGGGAATACATTGTGGATACCTTTGTGTATATGAACCCGTTGAACCCAGGATAGAGGACATGCTTTCATTACTGCATACGGAACACTGATGGTGTGAATCCGGTTCATCACACTCTACAACACATGCACAAATCACATATAAGAACTTTCAGAAGACAAAACATGTTTTCTGATTTTTTTTTTTGTATTTTAGAACTGTACTACAGGGTATATACAAACATTTTAAATTCCCATTTAAACATTAAAAACTGGCCACGATTCAGGATTATAGTCAGTTCCATTCTGATTGCCATCTGCAAATCTGTTTATACTCATTTCCGTACAAGAGACTGTATGCTGAGACTGTGCCTTTTGAGTCTAGATTAAAGAACTGTGAAGCTGAGTTTAGTGAAGATGTGCCACATTTGTATTTATTTCTCATAAATTTGTTTTGGTTTTAGTCCCGTCACATCACACTAAAAGAGTTTTCTGTGGATGGTTGTCGTAAAATTCTGTTTGACAAAGTAGATGGTTCTTGGATAAGTTAAAGAACAAAAAGCACCAGACTCTCTGAGAACACTTCCTGATACTCACTGTGAGAACCCCATGCCACAGGCCCATGTCCTTCTTAAAATCCAGAACATTCACCAGTGTTTCACCTGAGAGTGAACATACAGGGTTTTAGTTGTGAATGGGTGGAGGCTGGTGGTTGTGGTAAAACTAGATAAATGCCAGTAAAATGTACAGATGTCCTGTAATAGAAACAGAACTCACCCTCACAGTAGTTACAGGCTTGTGTGAGGGCTTGACAATGTGTTAGCATTGCAACCTTTGACACAGCAACACCCATCACTGTCCCTTCCTTACTCGCCTTATACTGAGAGACAAAAATTAAGTATTAGATAAATATATCATATAGAAAGAGATAAAAATGACAATAAGTTTATCCCATATACACCACCCAGAAATAAAAGACTGTACCTCTATATATGCAGTGTCTGTGTTAGCAGTTGGGATATGTGGCTGCCAGTCTTTTGAGGGTTTTGTGAGGTATTTGGAGTCAGTAATTACCCATTTAAGTCTTGGCCAGCCTTTTTAAAAACAAAATAAAAACAAACATAGTAATGTGTACTGCTAAACTGCTTTTTTTTCCCCTCATTTGTGTTCTCTGTAGTGTGAAACTGTGGTTTAGGAATTTAACAATATGCAGATAAATTCTTCAACCACAGTTTCACACTACAGAGAGCACAAAGGAGAAAAAAATGCAATCAACCAGTTAATTTTATTTACAGAGCATATTTTAAAACAACCATTGTTGTTGAAAATGCTACAATTAATTTTATACACCACACATTTCAAAATAAATTACAGCCACTTTAAAATAACAGTGATGTAGAATAGAATAAAACCAAAACTAACTTAAACAAAATAAAAATAACAAATACACTAGGATAAAATACATTTATTTGTCATTCTAGTCTGTATGTCATAAGGAAAATAGATCAGTCTCATGGCATGACTTAAATGTAACCATTGTTTCTACAGACCTCACTTATAGAGGTAGGCTATTCCACATCTCGAAGCAGCAACTATAAATACCTGGTCACCATTGGTTTTCAAAGATCAGAGCATGAGATATTTTGCTACAATTTATCTTTAAATAAGATATTATGGACAGACTAACTCCTATATACAAACGATTTAAAGGGTGTTCCTGTAATCAATATGTGCTATAATAAACGCATTTAAATCTATTTTGGGTTCATTAAATTAAAGGAAATATATCAGTCTGGCAATATCTCTCAGCTGATAAAATCTGTTCTTCATGACCAAAGGTATATTTGTTTTTCAAATTTAGGAATGAGTCAAACATAACCCCAAGATTTTTTTGCACACTTGGAGATGTTGGGAGACGGGGCCCAAGTTGTGTATTAAGATGGGGTTCATTTTGGACACTACACCAGTGAGATATCAGATAGATTTAAATAGTCAGGAAAAGAAAGCATAAAATTGGCTAGATATACTGAAAAGAGTCTTGAAAGAAATATTTAAACTGCGTACTGGTACTTGCTGAAAAAGTTCTTTAATATTTCCTGAGAAATATGAAGTTTATTCTACTGTCAATTTCATTCTGCATTTTCTGCTCTTTCATGCCTTAAAGTATGAATTTCAGTGGTGCACCAGAACTGACACTCAGAGGAGCTGTGACATCAATAAAATTTGTTCAAGTACAGTTAAAAGGCCCCTTTCAGTTCAGTACTAAATGAAGGCAACAGTGTAACATTACACCAGTTTTAAGCATTAGAGAAGTTTTCCTTGGAAATATTTTTATATCTAATATTTAGATATCCATCCATCCATCCATCCATTATCTGTAACCGCTTATCCAGCTTAGGGTCGCGGGGGGTCCAGAGCCTACCTGGAATCATCGGGCGCAAGGCGGGAATACACCCTGGAGGGGACGCCAGTCCTTCACAGGGCAACACAGACACACACACATTCACTCACACACTCACACCTACGGACACTTTCGAGTCGCCAATCCACCTGCAACGTGTGTTTTTGGACTGTGGGAGGAAACCGGAGCACCCGGAGGAAACCCACGCGGACACGGGGAGAACACACCAACTCCTCACAGACAGTCACCCGGAGCGGGAATCGAACCCACAACCTCCAGGTTCCTGGAGCTGTGTGACTGCGACACTACCTGCTGCGCCACCGTGCCGCCCTATATTTAGATATGATATAATATCTAATATTAAGTGACTAACCAAATTTCTGGCTGGAAAGGAGGGTTAAAATAATGCAAAATCCCATTTCACTGCTTCCCTCTACGACTTAGCTCAACTCCTCCATTTTGCCTGGGGGTAGGGTGTCTCTATTCTTATTTGGATAGAGAGTGTAGGGTGTAGTGTTTGAGCTACATGGCCCTTGAAACAGAGACTTTCAAAGGCACACTTCAAATAATGTTATGAATGCCTTGTGAATCACTGGCAAGATGGCTGTGCAAGCAACCACACAGTCACATTAAATGTATTTTAAAGACAGCTAAAAAACAAAAATCTTTACATAAACTACAAAGAGTACTGCAGAAACTGACTGACTGACCTTTGAACTGCAGAATTTCTCCAGTGGGGGTTTTTGGTAAACCCTTCAGACAAATCTCACTGGTCAGAGCCAGACTAACTCCACAGCTGCCCAACAAGAAGCCAACCTGGCTGCTGCCTGCATCCTAATGAAGCACAAACACACAAGACCAAATAAAGGTTAGGCATTGAATAGGGGACACAAAAATCTATGACATAATTATGCAATATGATAGGATTCTGTGCAATATTACTATGACCAGAAAACCTAATTTGAGGATATGGGTTTTGTGAATGGAGGCACTGAATTATACTCTCTGACAATGGGAAATGTGATTTTCTGTGAACTGTAGTTGACTGTGTGTGGTTTAAAGATCTGCTGCACTTACCTTGCGGGACAGTGGCACCTCTATGGGCACAGGAATGACTTCTGCAAGCAGGCATCCATAAAATGCCACCCAAAACATCCCTGGGTCACTGTTGGGATACACCAGTGCCACCTGGTTTTGAGAGCAAAAAACTTTCAACAACTCGAAACAGAACCTTAAACCTTAATAATATAAATACTTAGGTATTAGATTTTTAATAGACATGTAACAATAGTGGGCAGTAAGGACAGATGACTATACGCAAATTATAACTGATTGATCCAGACATCTGTCTGATGCAAATATATCTGCCTGTGCCTATATGAAATCCATAAAAATAGTACATCATCATGTATGCCTGATTTTAAATATCTGAACCAAGAAATTGTCAAACAAATTAACATGTTTCTAAAAAAGCCAATTTTTCCTCCCTGTGGCATTTTGTTATGCAGTTTTTCTTCCTTTTGGAGCCTTTACTTTTATTTTAAAATGGAAAAAATAAGATCACATCTGAAGAGATGTGTCCATATTTTTGAGCGGTAATGTATATATTGTTGTTTTGCTTCTTTTCCTTTTTCTTTCTGGAAATGACCCTCAGGGTTATTGTGCTTTGTGCTCACCCGGTCTCCTGGTTTCAGGATCTGTTCACTCTTGGTCCCAAGTTTGTTGAGGAGTGTATAAGCCAGCTTAACACTACGACTCCACAGTTTCCCTGGCAACCATACACCAATTAATTACTTACAATCTGACAAAGCATGTCTTCCAAAGAGAAAAACAAGTCAGTCACATGGAATAAACCCCAGGAAGCTCACAATCCCATCTGAGCCTCTGCTCTCAATCTCTAAGATTACGTTAAAGACGACCTTGTTAAGTCAGCTTATGTATAAGACTACGCTTAATCTAGGTAATTCCATTAAGCAACACACAACCATTCCTCATTTGCATTTATCAATATGCAATTAAATGACCTCTTTTACCATATGTGAGTGTGTAGAGTGGTTTTCCTGTAATATCGAGGGCTGTAAGGGCAGGACTTTTCCCTTGAGTAGCTCCCCATCGGGCTAATGCAGCCTGCAGAGCTGGAGGCCAATTACTGACCACACCCAGTGGTTCTCCCTTTACTGGAATAATCTGCCGACCCTCTGGCTTTGGAGTGTTAGGATCTGGCCGAGTAACTACAGCAGAAGTAGAAAGACAAAAATGACTAAGAGTGACAGTTTGGGAAATGTAACTATGTGTATTAGGAGAAGAAGTGTAAACTGGTCTAGTAGTGTTGTGTGGATTAAGTTAGGTACCTTCTACAATCTCCTCCTGGTCATCCATAAAGAACTCGCTGAGTGGGGGTCGTTTGGGCCTTTTAAGAGTGTTGAGTAGCTGCTGAATTTTAGTGGACACACGGCTAGACACTGGAACACCTAGATCAGGATCGGGGTCAGGCAGGTGAGGGGGTGAGACAGACGAGCGCGCGCACATATATATATATATATATATACACATAGACACAAACACAGTCCTGACTCAACAGGGTATTAACAAAGCACAACTGGAGAAAACAAGTTATTCTCCTTTGCAGCACGTTTTTAGTCCTGGTCAAGAGAAGCCTACATATAAAATGTGTATTTTAACAAATGAGGAATTTAGGAATGTAAAGAGAGCTTCAGACCAGTACTAAGAACTAGCTAACCATAAGCAGAGAAGATGGGAGTAGTAAACTACCTATGAGGACTAAATATGGAATTAGTTTAAATTGAGAATAGGGTATTGCAATAATTACAAGTGTTTCTCAGTTATTTAAATCCTTACTTTAAAGATTTAAGTTCAGTACAGTTCCTGTATTTATTTTTGGAAAAAAAACATAGAACCAAACCCATTTCATATTACAAATTAAAAATGCTAAAATTGTTCTATAAAAAACAAGTTTTTGTCAGTTTTCTTATGTGTGGAGGAACCCAAAGAAACCTTACATATGTGCTGCTACAATACTGCAGTTTGAATTGTCAAATTGGAACATGTAACAAAAATGAATTTTATGCTACAATGCCGAAAAGCTAATGACACTAGAGAAACCTTGCATTCACTTAAAACAAGGTAAGTTATATTATAAATAGTAAAATAATAAATGTTTTGGCATCTTATACACTTTCTGGAGTAGAAAAAGCATTGAGCAGATCAGCTGGTAACTTACTGCATTACTACTAAGTTTTCTAACCCTTCCTAATCCTAAAGTGAAAATTACATTACCACAACACCCAATGGAAAATCATATCCATCTATAGATTCAAGAGAAAGTGTTTGGCTATAAGGGGATTCAACATACATTTTCAGACACACACACACACACACACACACACACACACACAGTATACTGAGGGGTACAGCCTAAAACAGGGCATTGCTAGGGCTAAGAGTTACCTTTCCCCACTCTTCTCACTAACAGAGAAAAGCAATGAAAAGCAACACAACACAAGTGGAGAAAGAGTGGAAAGGAAAAAACAAAAACAAAACAAAAGGCATTGGGATTTATTAATGAAGCAAAACAAAAACAAAAAAATATATATTATACAATTATTTAGCCATTTTTAAAATAAATCCGTCTTTTGCATCATTGGTATTCCTGTGGAATTAATGTATTGATATGAGTGGTACACTAATTTATACGTATTATACATATTATACTAATTTATATGTATTTCCTCTCTATAAAATGTCCGCAGAGCCTCACAATTTCCTCAAGGTTTATTTCTTCAATAAATAGTGCTCCTTATTACCAACATTATATGTTCTTATATAGTATATGTGCTTATAACAACCACATTGTTGAATGCACTACTTTCAGAAAAAGACATTACTTGTGATCTATTGTGTGGTAGTGATTTATGGCATGTCAGAATTATGGTAGAGTCAGAGTTAGGGTTCTGCTGTGAGCACTGAAGCCTGTGGAACTCAAGTTACCCACAAGCAGTGTGTGACTGCACTTTGTGTCTCACACTGACAAAGTAGACACTTTTATTGTTTGAGCGCAACAAGGCATAGGCTCAACTCACAGCACATTGTGTCTCTGCACTCATACATACCAAAGACACATACATACGCACACTCTACCTCTCTCTGTGTCTGTCTGTCTCTCTCGCTTTGTGTATGTGTGTTTGTATGTGCTTGTGTCTCAGTACCGTCAGCAGTCTCCATCATGCTGGATCTACTCTGTCCACGGCTCATTCCTCTCACCACAGCATTGGAGGGCAAGTCCACACGTGAGCCCCTTGACCGGGCCTGAGCTTGTGGGGCACCATCAGAGCCCAGAGCACTTGCTGGTGGATCTAACAAACAAACAACATACACAAACTCAGATGTGTCTACATAAACGCTTCTCCCTGTGCACATGCTACAGAGAGACCCAAAGGCTTGTGACCTAAATATCAACTCCTCAATCTTAAATTAACTTGCACATTAATTTCACTTATGTTAAAATATTAAGCCTAAGATCCAAGAGGTTATTGTTTTGTATTGAGAGAATGTCTTTTTTGGGGGGCAGCCAAGTGCTAAGCTATTATTCAATAGGTATGTACCGATACCACTTTTTCCCTTCCAATACCGATATTTCATGTATAAGTATCTGCCAATACAGAGTACCGATGCCAACTCTATATATCTTAACTACTAGATAGGTGCCTATAAATCCAGATATTTATATTGGTATACATACAGATTTATTTTGTTAAAGCAGTGTTCAGAATAAATTATATCAAGCTTGAATGAACATCATTTACTTCTATATTAACTGCACATTAAAAAAATTTAAAATTTCAGAGCCATGGAAAACTAAATATTCACACAATGCTCTAACAAGTACATATAGGAAGACAGTCTAGTCTGACTGAACAGCTTTTTACACCGTCATGAGGATATTTGTCATGAATGTGAAATGCACTTTGCGGCTGATCTGTGTTAGTGTGCTTCTTTGTGGCTGCTTGAATGAAGTCAGTGTTCTGTGGCATGCCTTGGCTCTAGTCTACAGACTCTGGGGCAGTCAAAGGTGTCCATCGGTGGGAAAGTCTTCAACCCCAATTTTTTGCATCCAAATCGTGTTTAAAACCAGTTGCAGCATATCAAGCGCTTGATTTTTTTCGACCCAACTTTGGACATCTAGCATCATGCATCTAGTAGCGTGCATGAGCGTCAGTATCTGCTTCATGGGGTGTGTCCCAAAAAGTGCCCTGTGTGCTATATGTAGGGAATAGTGAGTAGGGGTCCATTTCCAACACTCATATGGTATCGGTGCTCTCTGTAGCCAATACCGATACTGTGTTTAAGTGCCAGTATCGGTGCCAATACCGATATGGTGTCGGTACAACACTAATATTCAACAGTCACCAATCAAGCAACAACCACAAGTGATGAATGTAAACCACAAAGGTAAACAATCGGGTTATAGTTTCATAAATTAACAGAGATCTCTGAGTACAGTGAAGGAGTCAGAGGATATCTAATGGTAAAATGTACAATTACATCACAAACAGACTTGGAGCAAGTGTAAAAGCCCAATGAATGATCAGTGAAATGCGCAAGTACAAAATAATATCATATTTCTACTTCAGAAAAATGTTCTTTGCTATTACTTTTTCACATAGTCAGATTGCCATTAAACGTACATGTGGTATAGTGACAATCTTATGTGAAAATATGTCCAAATCATTCATGTGACTTTATAGGGTTGTGAAGGGGATTTTACAGATATATTCATTTCAGTGTTCATACATTGTGTCCTTGCAGGGTTTAAATACAATACTACAAATCTTTACTAACACACAACAAATAACCTTTTAAAAGACATTAGGGCAGGCAAATTCATTAGTTTACCTCGTCCTGTTCTTGTCACTGGGAAAAAATTACAAATAAGTGGTAAAAAGAGAACAAATTTAAGCCAAAACGAAATTTTTCCTTTTAAAAAGAAGAAAAAATAAGCACTATGGAAATCATTCACAAAGTACACGTGTGTGTGTATGTGTGTGTCTGTGTATTGCCTGTACTCACCTAGGCGAGCATGGGCAAATGCCTCAGCGAGGGCAGAGGGCTGTGATTGTGAGTGGGGAGGTGGGGGGTATTGTGGGGGAAACTGCTGCTGACTTTGGGGCTGTGGGGCCTGGGGAGGGCGTGACTCGCCGTGGGACATTGTGGAGGAGGCTGAAGATGATGAGGTTGATGACCCATGAATGGAACTGTTCATCCATGAATCAGGAGACTGTTGTTGTTCACCACTTTCACCACTCACTCCACCTTCCTCATCTGAAGAAGAAGAGGAGTCTAGGAAGAGAGGGAAAAGAGAGATACAATTAAAACCGGCATCCTTCGGCTACCATTTCATAACAACTAATTAGAAGCTTAATAACAGATAACTGCCAGGTGTAATGTTCCATAACTAAGTGTATAAAAATAGTTAATCATATAGTAATTACTCGCTACAATGACTTAACTGTGGGCACATAGCTGCTGATGACATACAATCTTTAAAAAAAAAATTCACATTCATTATTTTTATGAATTATTACAAATTATGAAATTACTTCACCCTGGCCTATGGCTACTGAAGAGGCACATTTTACCACCAGCACAACTTGGTGTCAGTGCAGTATCAACACAAAAAAAATCTGAAATGGGTGGTTAACAAAAAATTTATAATAAAAAAAAAGATCACTTTATATCAAAAACAATGAAAAGAATAGGTATTTATTGTGATTTAGGCTAACTTATTGAAACCTTTGTTAACCTACTGCAGACTGTATCACTAATCACATAAAATATCAATAGAACAAATCAGGCAGTTTGGTATGGTTTATGCCAGAAGCAATATTGCACAGTGGCAAAAATAAATATCTAGGGGTAAACCAGGGTGTTTTCAGAACATCTGTGGCAAAAATAGAAAGTTTCACATTAGTCTAAAGTTTCACATTATTCACACATTACTACTATATGAGCATACACTGTATATTTGCTAAGTGTGGAACACTTACAATCTTACATAAAGGAACACTAGGTACGATCTGAATTCTTTTGCTCCTGGGGCTCTACCTAGTGTAATTCATATTTACAGCACTGTACTGAAGAGGGAGAGGGAGGGAGGGGGTGTGGTTTCTGCAGTGCTGAGCCCACACTGTGTCAATGGTATGGTGAAAAAACACAATGGTCCTCACTTCTGGTGGCAGTGACTTGCCTATCACTGCATTTATTATGTTACCATCCTGTGCATTTGTTATTATGAAAAATGTGTGTACCTGGTGGTGTGCAGTTGTCAATAGGTGACTGAACATATGTTGAGCGTCGTTTGGTTGGCATAGGCAGTGCCATTTTTTCCTCTTTATGTTTGGCTAAGGCAGCTTGTACAGCCTCAGTATGAATATCTGAGACAGATACACACAAACAGGAGAGAAAGAGAAAGAAAAAAAGAGAGAGAAAAGAAAGTGAGAAGAAATGGTATACAACAATTTTAATGTACTTTTTTAAAAATAGTTCTTGTATATTTATTACACTCTAGATCTCAGCATGATGTTAGAAATGTCAAAACATTATTCAAAGCATATTTCTAAATTATGCCCTGATTCCATGATCTCTTATTGGACTTGAATCTCATTATAAGCTTACCTGATCTATAGCGTTCATCCCTGGTCCCACCACCGCGATGTGAGCGGCGTGTTCGGCGATGGCGAGACGAAGAGGAGCTTGAGGAGGCATTGCTAGGTGCAGCAGCAGAGCTTAGGCCAGGGTCCTGTCCATCATACTGTGGAGGGGGAGCCAAATCTATAACATGTGAGTGAGAAAAAAAAAGATACGACTGAGAGTGATGAAAGTACTGAAATATTTTCCCAATAAATATAGAGGGCATATATTGTAGGACAAACCATTGCTCCAAAAAAAGTTAAAGTCAAGTATAAGGAAAATTTGTTGTTTGGGGTAATGAAAGCCTACACACTATCAATTATCCTTTAGTTTTGAAAACAGAGCTACAAAGTTTGTGTAGCAACAGAATTTATAACCTACCATTGAAACTAACATTTCTATAAAAAAATAAATAAAAGTAAATTACATGGGATGTAACTTGCACAATCTTAATTCATCAGGAATAGGCTTCAATTACTTTCAGTAATTCTGAATACTCAATATTGCTTGTCCTGGCTGATATACACCGTTAGAGAATTGGGTAAAATTGCTATATTGTACAGGGTATAGTAATAAAGAAAGCATGCTCCGTTTTAATACATTTACGCTGAATGCTTGGACCACTAGAGGGAAGTGTGTAGTAAGATTTTAGCCTGACTGCCCCAACAAGGGTGAGGCGAGAGGAATATACTAAAGGGACGTTTCATAACCATATCATCATATGAGTCAGGGGACAGCAGAGGAAAACACAAGCAGAACCCAAAATAGGACAGTCCAGAGAGAAAAGAGGGAGCAAGATGAAAAGATGAAGGAAGGAGACAACATATTATCATTGTCATACTTTGCGCTTGGATAATGTAGGGAGCAAGCAGTTTTGCCCTCTTCTTCTCATATCCTTTTTGCGTGATGTCACCTACAAAACAAAATCAATGTATTTATTACATGTTGCTGTCCCTAAAGATGTGTTATTTATTTACACACATCTCAGTTCAAAGGGCTAACAACTCAACTGCATAAATATGTCCTGAAGTTGTGACACAATCATCAATAACCACTTTAGAAATTTACATTTTACAGCATGCAAAATTGATACTGTACTAAAAATTTATTAATAAACAAGTTTAAAAAAAATAAAAGCAAATAAATACATAATAATAATAATATATATATTTTTAAGTTGAGTGTAATTTTTCCCCAACTGTTGGCATTTGAACTGTTGCTGCTGAACAGCTGAGAGTCAGCATTTGTTTTATAAAATTGAAACCTAGTCTCAAAACCAAATGCAGCTTTGCCAGTTTGGGAGCATTTCAGCTTTCAAGCAAATGAAAAAGGGAAAACCAGCCAATTTAGATGAGGCAAATCTGTGCCAGAAAGGTTGCTGCGAAACAAGGAAACACATCGATCTCATCTAACTAACCTCGTCCAGCTATCATAGCCAACTGCCTCCATCAGCACCAAGTTGTGGAGCAGCTTTAAAAGGAACAATTCAGGCTGGTTCCAGCTGAGAGTCAGGAGTATAGCAATGGAATCAAGATAAATTAAGTAATTTGTGGTAGTAATCCCGCCTAAAGCAGTGTTGAGCCCCTTCGCAGCACGGGAAATGCTCTCGCCACAACAGTCCTAATAACCTGTGGGTCTTGTCACATCATGTCCTGTGTAAGATTCATTCAGGTGCCTTTGATTCATATTGTGTTCACACTTGAAACAGACCACACCAGAATATGTTTATGAAATGGACCTGCTCAGGTGGTCTCAGTCCGCTGGTTTGGTGCACACCAGAGTGTTCACACTTACACAAACACAAAAACTAACAGAGAAAAGTTTTCAAAATCAAAGCTGACAAATTCAAACAGAACATCAGTAACTGCTACATACTAACCTGAAAGTGTCTTTGTGTATGGAAGGGCTGTAGAATTAACCCTTTGGAAAAAAACCCTAAACCAAATCCATTTTACCAATATATTACCACTCAAAACCAATCAAAAAACATAAAAGCGCATACATATATCAACAGATATAGCCAAAAATGTGTTTATTCAGGAGTCAATAGTATAATCATACAACTAAAAGCCCAAACAGATTGAGAAAATATGTTGCCATTCCCTTTAGATGCAAAGCATTATCTTGTTCTTCTACGTTATTTAAGATACAGGGAACAACTAAATCCAGCAACATTGTGATTTCTAAGAGCTGGTGCTTTACAGCGATGGTGCTATGTCAGCAATTTCAGAAAAGCATTAGAATTTCTATGTTTGTAGCAACATTGAAAATATAAGTATTCACTTTGAACATTAGGCCCTTTCTCCACTGAATGTGGCCATGAACCACCTACTACTGCTGGAAGCGTTTCACTACGGACCAATACCGGTACAAAACCATACACAGAAGTGCATATGCGTGGAAGTAGAGAAGGCCAAAAAGAATGCAACTGCCAGAGTCCTGACAGTGAGGCCAGGTTTGTGCACTGAAAGTATCAGGCTCTCCATCAACTTGTGGGCAGAGTGCCTGTGACTGAGACTAGTTTATGGTTCAGAAAGTGCATTAGGTATAGGGCAATGGAAAAAGTTCAAGGAAATTCTATAGATATATAATTCATAATTCCAGTTAAACATCAAACAACTTGAGCATCCATAAATCATTTACAGTGGATCATCCAAATAAATAAGCTGCCAGACATGCCAACCATACATTATTTTAAACAGATCAGGTGCCTTTACCTGCAGACCACCTGTTTTTTTTCCACTTTCACACATTCTTTTTCTCTCTCTGTCTAAAAAAAATTGAAAGCTGTTCAAATCTTTTTCCAAACATTCTCAGGCAGCCATTAATACAGCCTGGCAGCATGCCCAAATGCCTGTGTGGGAAACACGGTTATGTTATTGTTCTGTTTTTATGCCTAACCCTGGATGCAAAGACGAGGAAAAGTGCAGAATCAACAGTAAGGTCTTCATCCTGCACGTTTGGTGTATTCACCCAAAGTCGAGTCATTTCTTGTCAGATGTACCATTATACGCACGCACTTACTCTCATCAACCTCTTTCAAATACACAACACAACAGAAAAGATTCCATACACTACAGAAACAAAAGCACACATAAAAAAGAAAATAGATAATAAACAATTAATTAATTGTTAGAAATAATTACATTCACACAAAAATCTTGAAAATTATACTTTCCAGGAAACTGAAAACGCCCCTTTAAGTTTTGATGAATATTAATGTAAATGAATAGGCTTACTGCCATAACCCCAACATAGTCTGTTTGGTGAAGTAGCAGATGTGAGCAGTTAGCTGTTGTTTTTGTAGCAGTTGGAATAGAGGTAGTGGCTAGCTTGAAATGTCTAGTGGAAGCACGTGTTTGGCTTCGTCCTCCTAGTTTGTAGATAATGTAGATGCTCTGACCAAAATATTATGATCATCACAATTTGCCCCTTGCCAAAAGGGCTCAGATCCTTAAGCTTGCCCATTTTTCCATTCTCCAACATTTCAAGAAATGACTCTCCATTTCCTATTTACTACGTTATATGGACAAAAACACTGGACACCTATATTTTAAATCTTTACAACATCCCATTCTAAATCCATGAGAAATATGGAGTCTGTCCCCCTTTGCTGCAGCAAAAGCTTCCATGCTTCCAGGAAGTTTTCTTACAAGATTTTGAAGGGTCTCTTTGGGAATTATTGCCCATTTGTGAGGTCAAACACTGGTGTTTAATGAGAACAACTTCTCTAACCATCCGGGCACTGCTGCCCTGTGTTTGTTTCAGGCTTAATATGTTTTAGGCTTCATAGTGTAGCAAAGAGCAGAAGCAGAGAAGAGTTTTCAGCCAGAGGGACTATAATCTTGGATCAACTTGCACAGGTTTTGAGGACATGAGGAAAAGAAACCTTTAGAGTCATTATTACTATTTTAAATTACAGAAGCCTTTATTATTGTCAGTTATCAAAATTAAAATCAGTGCAATGACATGTTAACACAGTAAAACCTAAACTTGGTTTGTTACTGAAGCATCCAGATATACAGCCTGAAACCAGAGATTCTCTCATATAGCCCAATCACCAGTCAATAACTGCAGAGGACTGCAACCCTCTGTGTAAAAGATTCAACGAGGAATCAAGAGACATGGACTCATATAAACTGCATCAGAACCTTTTTGTTTCAAAGTCAGAATAAAATAATGTTTCGTTAGACAAGTGAAATTGGTGAGGACTTGGTGACAGTATATAACCAACACAACACAGAATGCTGTGTAAAGCTGTGTTCTCATATGTAAACCTAACAGGTCCGTACCTTCATGTTTTGTTTAAAAAAATAAAGTGAATATGACGCACAGTGTAAAAATGTCTGTAAAGTTTATGGTGAAAAACTGTAAAACAATGACAGTAAAATCACGGTAAACTCTAAAAAGTTTGAAAACAGTTTCTGTAAGATCAAAATACCGTAAATACTTTTATCAGCCACAACACTCATTTTTACTGTAAAAATACATTATTTCACTGTTAAATTCACAAACCATTAGGGGTGACACAAGTGTCCAATGACTGGGAAGAGCTGAGACTCATTAGGGAGCTCCCAGCATGCCTTGCTGCTCCATATTTTCTGTGATTTTCTGAGTTTATTTTCTGTCATTGAGACTTTTTGATTTTGGATTGCATTGTGGTGATTATTTTGTGTATTTGTGTGTGTGTGTGTGTTTGTATTTCTGTGCATGTTGTGAAGAGATGTGTGTTGGCCAGGAATGTTTCTGTGCTCCGAGTGCTGCAGTGTACTACACATTTCTTTGCTCCTTTTAGGCAATATCTCTTTTTAAGGACTGAATATAGGATGTGGTACGGCTATATTTAAATATGTCTCCATTCTCTCATTTGTCACACAATTTACATGATAATTTTATGGCAAAACAAAATTTCTTTGTTATTTTTATGTAAATACTATGGACTTATGGTTTATATCTGTTTTTTTAATAGAAAAGTACAGTAAACAAAACAAAGCTGCTGTTTTTTTGGCTGATGTACTTGGCTACTAAATTTCCAATCCTAACTTAAATTCTGACGCTTGACACTAGTGCAGTATTTAAGTTGGAACTGGAGGTTTCCAAGCAAAGGCTGCCAAAACACGCAGCTCCTTCTCAGCTGTAGCGAGAGGCAGATTCTTCACAGTTCCTAAACTGAGAACTTTCTTTTCATTGGTCATATCCAATCAGCAGCCAGAGTTATCTTTCCATCATTCAGTGCTGCAGCCAATGGAGTCACAGCCCCTCCTACAGGTTGTTTTGTGGCAGCGCTGAGAACAGCAGGTCAGTGCTGAAAAACTCTGAACTCTGAAAAAGCGCTGAACTACAGCTCTGCTTTCAGATAGAACTAATGTTAACACTGTCCATCCATACATTATCCACAGCTTATCCGGGTCCGGGTTGTGAGGGGAAGCAGTCGGAGCAAAGAAATCCATACCTCCCTCTCCCCAGCGACCGTCTCCAGCTCCTCCGGGGGTATACCGAGGCGTTCCCAGGCCAGTCGAGACATGTAGTCTCTCCAGCGTGTTCTTGGTCTGCCCCGGGGCCTCCTCCCCGTTGGACATGCCCGGAACACCTCACCAGGAAGGCGTCCAGGAGGCATCCGGACCAGATGCCCAAACCACATCAACTGGCTCCTCTCAACGCGGAGGAGCAGCGGCTCCACTCCGAGTCTCTCCCGGATGTCCGAGCGCCTAACCCTGTCTCTAAGGGAGAGTCCAGACACCCTGCGGAGAAAACTCATTTCAGCCGCTTGTACCCGCGATCTCGTTCTTTTGGTCACTACTCGAAGCTTGTGACCATAGGTGAGGGTTGGGACGTAGATGGAAAGGTATCTCGGAAGCTTTGCTTTTCTCCTCAGCTCTCTCTTCTCCACAACGGACCAGTACAGAGCCCACATTACTGCTGACGCTGCACCGATCCGCCTGTCAATCTCCCGCTCCATCTTTCCCTCACTCGTGAACAAGACCCCGAGGTATTTAAGCTCCTCTACTTGAGGCACTTCCAACCTGGAGAGTGCACGCCACCCTTTTTCGACTGAGTACCATGGACTCGGACTTGGAGGTGCTGATCCTCATCCCTACCGCTTCACACTCGGCTGGAAACTGGTCCAGCAAGAGCTGGAGGTCCCGGCTCGATGAAGCCAACAAGACCACATCATTCGCAAAAAGCAGACATGGAATCCTGAGACCACTAAACCGGACACCTTCCGCCACTTGGCTACGGCGAGAAATTCTGTCCAACTGACGGAGTCCAACTCCGACTGGAAACCAGTCGGACTTACTGCCAGCCATACGAACCAGACTCCTGCTCTGTTTATACAGGGACTGGATAGCTCGTAGCAAAGAGCCCAGTACCCCATACTCCCAGAGCACCCCCCACAGAATATCCCGAGGGACACGGTCGAATGCCTTCTCCAGATCCACAAAACACATGTAGACTGGTTGAGCAAACTCCCACGCACCCTCCAGGATCCTAACGAGGGTAAAGAGCTGGTCCTGTGTTCCACGACCGGGGCGGAATCTGCATTGTTCCTCCTGGATCTGAGGTTCAACTATCAATCGGACTCTCTTCTCCAGTACCCCCGCATAGACCTTTCCGGGGAGGCTAAGGAGTGTGATCCCCCTATGGTTGGAACACACGCTCCGATCCCCCTTTTTAAAAAGGGGAACCACCACCCCAGTCTGCCAGTCCAGAGGCACTGCCCCCGATGTCCACGCGATGTTGCAAAGACGTGTCAGCCAGGACAGCCCCACAACATCCAGAGCCTTGAGGAACCAGGAGCGAACTTTATCCACCCCCGGGGCCCTACCGCCAAGGAGTTTTCACCTCGGCCACCTCAGCCCCAGTGATACTTGTGCGGGGATTGCCACCCCGACAGGCACCGACAACCTTGCAGCCACAGCTCCGTTCAGCTGCCTCAACAATGGAGGTCCGGGACATGGCCCATTCGGACTCAATGTCACCGGCCTCCCCCGGGACGCAGTCGAAGCTCTGCCGGATGTGGGAGTTGAAGATTTTTCTGACAGGTTCCTCTGCCAAACGTTCCCAGCAAACCCTCAGCACACGTTTAGGTCTGCCAGCTCTGTCCGGCATCCTCCCCTGCCATCTGATCCAACTCACCACAAGGTGGTGATCAGTTGACAGCTCAACACCTCTCTTCACCCGAGTGTCCAGAACACCTAGGGTATCCTGATGCCAGGTGTACTTGTGGACACCCTTATGCTTGAACATGGTGTTCCAATAACTGAACACCACTCGGGTTCAGATCAGCGGGGCCGTTCCTCCCAATCACGCCCCTCCAGGTCTCACTGTCATTACCAACGTGAGCATTGAAGTACCCCAACAGAACAATGGAGTCCCCAGAGTGAGTGTTCTCCAGCACCCCCTCTAGGGTCCCCAAGAAGGCATGGTACTCTGAACTGCTGTTCGGTGCATAAGCACAAACAACAGTCAGAGCCCTTTCCCCAACCCGAACACTGTCTCCTGGAGTAACTACATTTCATTCTCCCTCAACACATCACAGATGAATTTCTGAATCAAAGTAAACATTTATACATTAACATCACATTAAATCATTTCATATAGATTAACAATAACATTAACAAACTATTATTAGAGTGTAAGACAAATATGAGTCCTAAATAAGCAATTAATTCTATGACATTTTGGTTGTATATATTATAATGTAATGAGGACGAGACTGTCTTTTAGATTCAGTATGATTTTTTCACTTCAGATCTTACTGTAGTTAATGAACAATTTAAAATAATACAGTTGTTTTAAACTGGTAATTCAGATTCTGCTTTGCCACTGTTCAAAAAGGCTACTGACAGGCACTGACAGTCCTGATGGCAGTTGGCTTAACAAATATGTTTTATCTAATTGACTACAGTCAAAAATGGTTTACAAGTGCATACCGGTCCCCAGGCCCCTGCGTTTCTTATTTTGATTTCAGAAAGTTGGAAACCCTGGTAACAGTGGGCGATAATGTCTGATTGTGGAATGTTTCTGAAGGCATATGATGCCCTAAATTGTACTGAGGTCCAGCGGCGAGGCTGCTGCACAATACAGCTTTTCTGAAATTACTGCAGACTCGCTGAGCAGTATGTTTAGATTTGATCTAATACACCTTGTAGCTCAGTTCCAAAGGGCAAGGGCACACCCAAAAATAAGTAGTAGTGAAAAAATAAATTGGGATTAGGCCTAAATGTCTTTCTAAAATAAATGTGTATGTGTAGACCGCCGTAGATTTGTCCTTTAGTATGTCCTTATAATGTTTAAAGGAGCATTCTATTAAACTGCTAAAATCAGTGGCTCAAGACTGAAATCTGACTGTAATAAATCCATTTCTATGAAGTTCATTCTATTCCCTCTTATGTCTTATGTAACAGAATGCACATATTTAAACCAGTACATACATATTTCAGGGACAAATAACAGCAAATAATTGTGATTAATTACAATAAACTGAAATTAATCATGATTTTTATTTTTAATTATTATCATGACACATCTAATTTTCACACGAGTCTGCATTAAGTCAGTTGTTGAGATAAAAAAAGCTCAGCTGATCTACTATGCTCAACTGTGCCACAGCAGAGGAAAATCGCTAATGATGCTTTTAAAATTTGCAATGGCCTACAAGTCAAGACAAATGCACAGAGAGTCTTCCTGTGGCTTCTTTTCTAATATGTTCTTATAGCAAAGGACAACAGCATAATGATCTGCAAAGCAGCTACACACTGCCTGACATGTAGTGTCAGGCAAGATATTCTTCACAAGGACAAAAACATGATACGCTTTCAGACCATATCAGAACAGAAGGGAACAGGCAACTGTGAGAGAAATACTGCCAGTGTCAAGCATGGTATAATTCACAGGGAACGTGAAACCAGGTGCTCCGGTTTCCTCCCACAGTCAGAAAACACACATTGGCAGGTGGATTGGCTACTCAAAAGTGTCCTTGGGTGTGAGTATGTGAGTAAATATGTGACTGTGTGTCACCCTGCAAAGGACTGGCGCCCCCTCCATGGTGTGTTCCTGCCTTGCATCCAGTGATTCCGGGTAGGCTCCGGACCCGCTGTGACACTGAACTGGATAAGCGGTTACAGACAATGAAGTAATGAATAATTATAAAACAGTAAAATCATCCACACCACCACAAAAAACTCATAAAAAATTCTTATGACAAGACCCAGATTAAAGTGTTTTGACAAACAACAAAAAATTGCAAATGTCAAGTAGAAACTACCAAGTCATGAAACAGTCTGAGAGCTCTGTGCCCCAAAGAAACTAAGCGTTCAACTGAGAAAGTGACAATGGCATGAAACTCACATAATAATAATTAATATATGAACACAAACCCAGCTAACACACCATGAATTTTTACTTTAGAATGTACCATACAGATACACAGCGTTATCCCCTAGTACATAGAAGAGGCCACACTGGCTTATAAATCTCTACATGGCTTAATGAGCATCTTCTGGCATCAGCTGAACAAACCAAAAAGTATTGAAGTTAAAAACACTAGTGCCTTTGTCAATTACATATCAAGATATATAGGTACATCCAATCAGAGAAAAGGAAGACGGGAGGAGCAAGGGGTTTATTCAGTGCATGGTAAAGTATGGTAAACTTTTGTGTACAAAAGGTTTCTTTTTTACGGTTTTACAGGTTGTAGTTCTTGGAAATTTTATTACCATACATGGAATAAACTCTGCTACTACAGTCTGGCCAAACAGCTGTTTTCTGTGCTGTTTTCTTTCTCAGATTTTATCATCTTCTTTTTACTTTTAAAGTTATCGTTTTACTGCAACTCTGCTATTTTCTTCAACAAACCTCTCCTCTGCGTCCATCCTCTTCCCTTTCTGGCTGCTCTGCCTATTATTTCACTATCCCCTCTCTTATCTTTCCACTGCTTGCTCACACACACACACACACACACACACACACACACACGGGGATTTCCCTGCCTCTGTTCACAGACTGATATGATTTCAGAAGGATGGCGAGGAAAGGAGAGAAGACAGCAGAGAAGGGACGAAAGAGGAGGGGACAGGAAGAGATGGGAGTGGAAACGAAGAGAAAGTACAGTGGGAGTGGGGAGGAGGGGAAAGGAAAAAGGGAGTGGACAGAAAGAGAGAGGAGGGAAGAAAGTGTTTTAACTCTACAGAGATATGAAGGCACTGGCTTCCATACATTTCCTGAAAAAGCATAAAAGACAGCATGTATTAAGGGTTAATCTAATTTCTGTGAAATAATCATTTGTGATTGCTGTGGTAACCACCTTAAATAATGACATAATTAATTCCACTACATAGTCCATATGCATTGATACTTATCTAAACATATTTATGTATTTGTTGTGTATTTTTGCTGTTGTGTTTGTGTGCCAGACTACCAAAGACAAATTTCAATTTTATGTAAATTTAATAGACAATAAAATGTTATCCATCTATGACCCTCTAGCAAATTTGGAAAAATTATACTGAAATGTAAGTATCCTGAATAGCCTCCAATGCACCAGAGTTACTGATTGAGGGAATTATGCACAAATATCATTTGTTCTGTAATTGGGTAAGGGGTGCAGGGGTAAGGGCAACCTCCTTAACAGCCAAACAGAGCTTCACTACGGATCTTTATATCTTTATTCAACAGTGTTATTTAAACACTCTTATAGGAATATAGTATTTAACAGAATTCTGAGAGCTTTCTTTTTTTTTTTTTTTTTTATGTTTATGCAGTCAGTCCGAGTTTTCACAAATTGATCTTCAGTATATTGAAAGGCAGACTGTAGTTACACTATGCTTCATGTCAATAAAAGCTAATCAATTCCATGTGGTGAAATCAGCTACATCAGCTAACCAATCTGAATGCTGCAGCTATGGTACAAGGTTAATAAAGTACAAATACTTATATATTTCAGGTCCAGCTGCTGGATTGGCAAAATTGAATTAAGCAGCCCAGCACCCCTATAAACACATTACCTTGTAGAGTGGTACAAAAATCACCTCATATCAACAAACATTCAAATCAAAAATACTATGCATGCATCATCAAATGTTTCCCATTCTAATGACAATAATGGGATTGTGCAGTGTGCTCTCTACTTTTTTGTTTGTTTTACCATGAAAGGCACTAAAAGTTGTGTTTATAAGTCACAGAACGTAACCTCAGTTGTAGTGGTTGTTACTGTATCAAAGCTATTAGCAAACCCAAAAGTTATTTAGACTGAAGTTCAGCACTCCTATGGTAGGGTTGGTTTTAATGCAGTATGAAGCAGACCATATTCAACAACAACCTCTGTTGTCATAATGAACTCTGACTATAGGTTTTCACAATTGTTATCACTATCCTGTCAATTTGCCACATTTTTCAAAAACAGTAATTGCTTAGTGTAATATTATATATAATAAGTTCATATTAAGATTGCTCACATACATTTTGAAAACTGTCAGATTCACTCTCTCACTCTCTTTGACAGTGTGTGAGGCAAATAAAAACTCTAATGTAATTGTTTTTTATGCAATTTTCAGAATGTGACATTATAGATATTCTATAAACATTATACAAAAATCTGCCAATAGTTTATTTAGGTTCATTTCACTTGTGGCATTTATCCAGCATTACTTATTTTGCACTTAAAAAAATGATATTATAGTGAATACAAATAGCATTCATATATGATATAGTGCTCTTATGTATGCCGGTGTACTTGTTTATCCATTTTTAAGTCTCATGGCAAACCCAATAAGTAAGAAAATACAAGGCGCAGATATGAAATAATATACTTATGTGCTTAAGGATCATGTAACTAAAAACTAGCTCTGGTTTTAGCTGTTGGTCCACACAAGGAAGAAAAGAGCCCTTGATATGATTGTGTACACAGATTGTGGTCCCCACAACATAAGTAAAACCTGGTGAAATAGTATGTGGGTACACACACACACAGCCTTTCCCTGAGGATGATGTCATTTTCTCCACAGCTAGACTGTCTGTTCTTTGACATGATTTCCTGTGTAGCTGAGAGAACGTGAATCTGGAAAGCTGTGTTTTGTGTGTGTGTGTGTGTGTGTGTGAGAGAGAGAGAGAGTGTGTGCAACATCCAGGTTCTGTGTGAACAAACACCTTTAACTATACCCTGCCACCGCCAAACACAAACATACTTTCCTTGAACCCTCGCCCATCTAGGCATTCCCTGTGTGGCCATAGTAACAGGAGCTTGAATGAATGTAGAGGGTGCATGCAGTGACACGCTTCAGTCAACAACATAGTGAACACACCCCAACACATGTTAACATTCAAGTGGGAATAAAACACTTCTACTCATCTAATTACTCAGTTACTGAATTACTTAGTGTTTGGAATGAAAACAGGTAGAACTGCTTCCAACAGGACTGACTCTCAGAGAACTATGACTACAAAATGCCTCTAAGATCATGTGGAGAATGTTTATGCAAAGTCTAAAATTAGCATTCATTCTTTCATTGTCTTTAACCGCTTATTCAGTTCAGGGTCACGGTGGGTCTGGAGCATACCCAGAACCACTTGGCACAAGGCAGAAACCCTGGAGGGGGTGTGTTTTTGGACTGTGGGAGGAAACTGGAGCACCCTTAGGAAACCCACATGGACACGGGGAGAACACACCAAACTCCTCATAGACAGCCTTCCGGAGTGGGACTGGAACCCACAACCCCAGGATCCTGGAGCTGTGTGACTACGACTCTACCTGCTGCTCCACCGTGCCGCCCCCTCACATTAACAGTAAAAATTTAATTATTAAAAGGTTAAAAAGTACTGTATCCTATGATAGTTCATTCATTCATTGTCTGTAACTGCTTATCCATTTCAGGGTCTGGAGCCTACCCAAAATCACTGGGCGCAAGGCAGGAACACACCCTGGAGGGGTTGCCAGTCCATCACAGGGCAACATAAACTCACACACTCATACCTAGGGACACTTTTTTTTGAGTCGCCGATCCACCTACCAACATGTGTTTTTAGAATGTGGGAGTAAACAGAAGCACCTGGAGGTAACCCACGTGGACACGGGAAGAATATACCTCCTCACAGACAGTCGCCAAAAGTGGGACTTGTACCTGCAACTTCCAGGTCCCTGGAGCTGTGACTGCGACACTACCTTAATTGATTCCAGTAAGTTTCCATACGTCCACAAGCTCTAGCCTGTGGGAATTTATTTATTTTTCAATGATTCTTAACATATTCATTCTTACTTTGCTGTATGGTTATACCTCATGTTCAAAAAATCTGTACAAACGGTGGTCAGCTCAACAGATCAGGAGACCAGATGACTGTTAATTGACTAGCTGAACAGATAGATGCTCAGTTGACAAATGCAGATTGTTGTTATGACCAAGGAATGTTGAATATGAATAACTGTACTTACACAACTTCTGACATTCTGTGATGACCTAAAAAGGGGTTTGTACCAATACATGGTGCATATAAAGGACCACTTCACTGCTGGGGTTCAGAACCAAGGTAAACTTAAGTCAGAAACAATGCACTCTTACTAGAAAGATCTCTTCTGCTCAAATGTCAAATGCTGTCTCAAATGCTGACTAGTCGGGGAACAAAACAATGGCCACAACAATCCCAAAACCAAACAGCCATATTTTGATATTTCAATATGTAATAAGTCCATGTCTCCATCTCCACTTACCCATTTGCCATTCACCTGCAGTCTCACAAGTTGACAGTATTTTTTATTTTATTTTTTTTTGCAAAAAACTCTTACTGTCTAAAATTACAATTTCAAAGCGAAAATGCTCAGCCATGGCTCTAACTGCCTATTTCACATATTGATGCTGTCCAAAGAAAAACATGTACTTCCATTTCTGCCAATGTAGTTTATTACATCATTTGAAAACAGCAGCTGTCCTTCACATTCATTTTATGATGAACAGATGAATAGGAATGCTCAAAGATGACTTGGAAAGTAAACAAATTTGAAAGTTAAGGAGTGAGTTTTTAATTCTATAAAGTTACTCTTTGGAGATGCACGTTTTCTTTGGACAGCAACAGTATGACATGTCTTCTAACACAAACATCACACAGACATTGTACAAGGTTAAAATTATTTAACTTACTGGAAGGAATCTTTAAAAGAACTTGTGTGCATGGATACTAAATCCACAATGCTGAAGTGCCTACAAATGTCTATCTAAATTGTGGCCCGCAGGCCTGTGTAACTAAACATCTTTTCATAGGCCCAACAATAGAACAGACTAAATGAAAGTTCACCCTGGCTATTGAAAACTCATTGTGCTAAAGACAAGACATTTTCTTTAATGCACTGTTCTACTAACTGCACATGTTCTACTATATCAGGGTCACTCTTGCCCACCACTCATAATATATCAGCACTGGCTACAAACTGTTGATATTGTCAGAATCTGACTTTACATTATGAATTAAGTAAATCAGGCTGACAATTCGACGGATCAAAGTCTGTAAATGCACGCATATAAAATGCGTATATCATGTGTGGATAATACCAGCACGCTACATTATGAAGATGTACTGCTCCTTGCCCTGGCCCTCTAATAATCACAAGCATCTTGAATAAGTCACAGAACGTTGTGTCAGCTGCAATGCACTACGGGCTGGTTTATTTCTGGACAGATTGCAGTCAAAACACCCTTGCCAAATGGCAAATGCTTGCTCAATAAAGAAACAGAATGGCCCTGATGTACTTTGTATCACAAAACATACTAATGTGTTTATTATGAAGTGCAGCATGACACAATACAGCTGCTAGATGCAAAGATATACTAGATAAACCACCTGAACAGTGAAGGTGTAGTAACTTAAAAAGTATTATTTTCTAAATATCTAAATTTCTTTTAAACTGTGATTGCTTTATTTATTACAT
The DNA here is from genome assembly GCF_029633855.1 of Hoplias malabaricus. NCBI lineage: Eukaryota > Metazoa > Chordata > Actinopteri > Characiformes > Erythrinidae > Hoplias > Hoplias malabaricus. The sequence goes on along the minus strand of NC_089802.1, from coordinate 52,325,214 downwards.
CTTGTAAAAAGAAACAATTTAATTCAATGTCATCTTTGTGTTTGTAAGCAGAAGTGAAGTTTTACAATGACTTGACTTTATGATGAGAATTTGATTCATATTAGCTGAATTAATTGGAACACGAACACTTTATCATTTCCTTCTATCAGTTTTTCTATTGGTTTTTATTTGGCAGCATTCAAACCAAAAGTAAAATGAATGTATTACGTAACTTCAGAAAAGTGTCCATAAGTGTGAGTGTGTGTAGCCCTGCGAAGGACTGGCAGAATGGGTGCTTGGGACACCAATCCACACTTATAGCTGGCAACTTGTAATCAAGCATCCATCTTGCTTTCTACCAGCAAATCAAATAATCTATGAGAGCAGTAGAGCTGTATGCAATTTTCCTAAACCGTAGTAAGGCAAGCACTGCATGATGGTGCAGCAGGTAGTGTCGCAGGCACACAGCTCCAGGGGCCTGGAGGTTGTGGGTTCAAGTCACACTCTGGGTGACTGTCTGTGAGGGGTTTGGTGCATTCTCCCTGTGTCCGTGTAGGTTTCCTCCGGGTGCTCTGGTTTCCTCCCACATTCCAAAAACACATGTTGGTAGGTGATTGTCAACTCAAAAGTGAGCGAAAGTGTGTGTGTGTCTGTGTGTGCGCGTGTGTGTCACCCTGTGAAGGAATGGCCCCCCTCCAGTGTGCCCAGTGACTCCGGGTAGGCTCCGGACCCACAGCGACCCTGAACTGGATAAGCGGTTACATACAAAGAATGAATGAATGTAGTAAGGCATCATGGTGCATCTATAGTGAGAGAAAAAACACAGAAACATACACACAGCTCCAGTTCTGCATGCCAACACATTTTACAAACCCCATTACCTGTGTAAAATGCAATAAAATCAAGAATCTGTGCCATGTTAATTCTTTGAAAGCTTAAAATAACTGATGCAATATATAACCTATTGCTGATAACAGTCTGGATACTCCATTTCATCCTGGAAAATAGGACATCATTTTTCATCATTTTTTGGCATCCTCTGATGACAGCACATGTTTCTACTGTCTTTTAGACGAACTTATATGAGCTTGGGTCCAGAGACCTTAATGTGTGGCTTAATGTGTTACTGTCTGCTTCAAGTTTGAGTTTCAAGTTGTATTTTTTGATGTAGCAGTACATTGTGTGACAAGCTCAATTCTTATGGTTACATGACAGTTTCTCTTGCCTTGCCTTAGGGCTCAAAGGTCATGCTATTCAACAATGTTGCCTTACACAAACAGAGATTTCTCCAGATTACCTCAATCTTTTTACAATATTATGTACAGTAGATGGTGAACAACCATCTTTGTGATTCTTTGTGATTTTGTCAAAATGTTTTAAGAGAATTAATACATCACAGAGTCTCTTCTTAAAGCCATTTTACAGTAGGGTTTGAACAAAGGAAGACATATTCTGTAGATGTAGACGACAGTGTGTTTTCAGTATTTATGTGAATGGTACAAAGTTTTGAAGACTCAGGTTTGGGTTTTTCTTCTCTCAGATTTCCACTGAGTCTGATGATGTTGCTAGATGTGGTTGTTATTGTGACATGTGTGTTACCACCTTCAGAAGAATGAGTACATATGTTTACTGAAACCTCACCACATACACCCCAGTGGGAAAAGTGAGATTTTTAAGAATAAATATTTCCATAAATGTAGCCTGTTAACTGTATTTCCAAATGCTAAGGGCTTCCTCTGGAACTCACAAGTCAGCATCCTGGAAGAGAACAACTCAGCTAAAGGTAAATGCTTCAGTGATAAAGCAACACTAATCCTTTATTTATATCAATCCCCAGTCCCCTGAGAGTGAATGAAAGGAAGAGAAGAGAAGAAAAGAGAAGAGAAGAGAAGTTGGTACAGTGACAGGAGAGAGAAAACCAGAGAAGTTCAATACTACTGAAAGTACTGCCGCTATATTTAATGGCACTATATAAAAAACATATATTTTGTTTCTCCCGACATACACGCCCAAAAAAAGAGAGTGAAAGAGAGAGAGACTTTGACTTTACATCCCCTTTCATTTAAACCATGTTTTAAAGAGCTATACCGACATTCAAAAAGTTAAAAAGTCCAAAAAATACAGGACAAGATTATGTGTTTACCCACATTAAAAAAAAAAAAAAAAAACAAAAAAAAAAAAAAAAAAAAAAAACAGGACAAGATAATGTGTTTACCCACCCACACACATAAGAGAGAGAGAGAGAGAGAGAGAGAGAGTGGGGTAAATAATTCAGTCTCTAAGGCACTCATTCCACACTGCAGGGGACATTACTTATTCAAATGTCCCTGTGTGTGTGTGTGTGTGTGTGTGTGTGTGTGTGTGTGTGTGTGTGTGAAACCAGGAAAGATAAAAGGAAAATAAAATGGTCAAAAGTGTATGAGTCTGAGCAAGTGAGGGGGAAAATGAGAGAAAGAGGGAGAGAGGGCAAGAGAAAGACAGAGAAAGAGAAAGGCAATAGAAAGCACAGGAAAAAGAAAATGAGTGAACCAGGTGAGTAAAATAAATAAATAGAGAGCGAGAGTGAGCAGGCAAATGATAGAGAAAGAGAGAGAGAGATAGATAAAAAAGAAAGCAAGAAAGAGAGAGCCCTTGTAGGCTGGGCCAGTAAAGCATACTCTGTCTAAATGCAGACATATGAGAAAGCGCAAAAAAGGAATGACGGATGAAAATAAAGGAGAGAGAGTGGACCGTGTCATCGCATGCTGAGAATCATGGGTAAATGAGCATGTTGCTTTCTGATGCTCTGTGACCTAGATAAGAGTAATCTCTCTCATTCTCTCCATCTCTCTCTCTCTCATACTCAGTTTTACTCCTAGTTCACTACAGTGAAAGAATTTCCCGTGTGGCGCCCAAAGCTGCAGTATTCCTACCCCAAATTACTTAAAGGCGTAGTTTGCGATTGTACACAAAAAACACTTATTAGAAATTCAGATGCTTCCTCGCCGTTTCCTATAGCTGTCCTGTCTGTTTGTGTGCTCAAAACCAGTCTGATGTGTTTACAAAGCCCCTCTCTCTTTCTCTACTCATGGCATCTGGAGTTGTTTTATAGAATGCAGAGGACTCCAAACATTGAAATCCACAAACCAAAATGAAGATTGCTCTATTACTCATCCATTGGCGGGTAATATTGACATATTTTTGCTGTTTCTGATTAATTAAGGTGGGAATGCCTAAAAACTCAAGAGACGGCTAACTGCATTACGAGTTTCTGTGATATTTCAAACAGGGAATAAAAACTTATATAAAAAATTATTATTTCCGTCAAACCTATGGTTCCACATTAAAAGACTCTGAGCTTAGAGCTACGTTTCCCCACAATTGTAGACATTCCCTTTAATTTATACTGATACTAGTGCTACACTCCTAACTGTTACCTGAAACTGAACTGTTCGTTTTGAGTCTGCTCCATGACTTGGTGCTGATATCAATAGTTGGATGATAGACAGCTAGATGAGATCACAAATTTGCATTTCTCCATTTCACAGCAATGTTCCTGGCACAAATTTAGCACATTGCCTCATCTAAATTGGCTGACTCTAACTTTTCATCCGGTTGAAAGCCGAAATGCTCCCAAACCGGCGAAGCTGCATTTGGTTTTAAGGCTAGGTTTGCTGCCATTGTGTCCATTTTATAAACTGAAGACGGCTGGCACTCAGCCGTTCAGCTGCAGCAGTTCAGTTGCCAACAGTTGGGAAAAATTACACTATTAACCTTTTTTTTGTTTTTGTTTTTAAAAACAAATGTATTTAACATTCATTACACACACAGTAAAGCGTAACGCAACAAGAAAAGTAAAGTAACAAGAAAGACAAAAAATGCAAGGGAAAACATGTTTCCATCGTGGTGGTGACAGTGGCCGTTCTTTGCAGTTGGTTAATAGCACAGTTTTACTGTATTGCAGTTGCTGTGACAGCCCTAGTTCACTATCACTCTGTTGCTTTCTTTCAGCTCCCTTATATTTTTCTCTCCACCTTACCTCACTCCTTCTGTATCTGAATGTCCTGTGTTTCTCTTCTTCTCCACCTCTAATCTCTCCCTCTCTGTATCTACTGTATAAACCTGTTGTCCTCCCACAGACTTGGTAAAGAAAAGCAAACCACAGAGGATCTCCCTTCACACAAAACATACTAAACATCACAAACCCTCCCAGCCTCTCTGGTTACAAATCACACACACACACACACACACACACACACACACACCAGCTTAAGTGCATAACTCGGCAGATCTTTGCTCTGACTTCCAAGAGAGATCGCAACAGTTCAGTCCTGATAACTTTTAATGAGGCACATTGTGTGTGGTTGTATATCTCTTCTCACTCACCCTTTCACTCATTCATACACGGCCTGATTGTGGCCGTGTATGAGGCCCCCCTCTTCAGAACAGGACAATATGACAGTAAAACCTTAAATATATTCAGGAGGATCAGCTGGCTAATACACTCACTCTGTTCTTCATTTAAATCAGTGTTAATTATTATCTCTATATTTAAATGGCAAGTTCTGTTTTATTGTGGGGACTTGGTCCCATGTCCTGGCTTTGTCCCTGCACACAGCTCACATGTGACTGAAACAATCAAGAAATTTTGCTATTTAGGCTCCATGCACAAAGGCATTGCTATCTGTTGCTAGGTTGGAAAGGTGTTATAACAACCATTTGGTTAAAAAAATACATGAAATTCTAACACAACTTAGTTTTTAAGACAATATGGAATAAATGTTGTTTTAACACAGAGAACACATCTGAAGAAATTGGCTAAGCCAAACTCAATGTCCATGTTTATGGTTGACCTGGGTCTGGGCATGTGGACAATAGAATTCAAATTGCCATATAGGTATTTACAAAATTTAAACTGACACACACACATACACACACACACACGATCCTCAAATAAGCCAAGGGTATTTTTCTCATTTCTTATTGTATCAACTGTCCTAAATGTAAGAAAAGGGAATTAGAACCACCTACAGAACACAGACTTGGAGGACAAAAGATAGCACAGACACACTTAAATGGATTATATATTTGAATGTGGAGGTGAGAGACAGCATCATCCTAAAAGCTGCAGGCTCCTATTTGAGGGCCATAAATATCTGACTGTAGGTGGAGACGGAGGACAGTGCCAGGACTGCATTCTGAGCTCAGCATCACAACACACTAAGGCTGACATATGGCTGGTGTGGCTAGCATTACACAATTATATTGTCCACCTAGAGACAACATATGGGGGTGGCAGAGAGGTTATGAGAGCACCTTGAAGATAAGGAGGCTTCAATGTGTTGCATAATCCAATAAAGGCCTTGCCAAATTCCTAAACACAACTCATATTACTATCATGTAATTATGAGAAGATCATTCCAAATAACATATTATCCAATCTCCAAATTATTATCCAATAAGCCACTGGGGATGCATCATCTTTGGTTGAGTATGACATTCAGCTTTCACCCAACTGTTGTCAGCACAGGTACTATGATGCTGGGGAAACCAGGCATGCCTCTAATTCTCAGCTCTAGCACAAATTTCATACAAACATAAAGACACACTCAGGCACACACGCCCCCAGATGCGCTTGAGTCAGACAACTAAGGAGCGTTACATAACGTGAACACATGAGCACACACACAGGCATGAAAACCCATGCCTTCAAAAGTCGTTAATCGGAAAGCAAAAGAAATTAGCATGACCTTGCTTTGATACATCGCATTCTTGAGTCCACAAACCAGAGCTCAATTAATTTGCCCATGCAATTATAATAACATCCTTAAAATGGTATAATAGTCATCCTTAAAAACAGCAATATTTACTTTTCATACACTGTCAGAAAAACTGTCACTGTGGTGGTCCCCTTAAGGGCACATATTCTCTACTCTTTAATTAGGGAACGTAATAGTAACTTATTCCATTATAATTGTAGGTTTAAATATTGTATTGATTACACGGGCCCCATTTCAATCAATCAGGGTGTATATATAATTGTTTTATTTCAAGATGAAAGATTATAAATATGTAATGTAACTGTTGTACCTTTAAAGGTATAGTTACACTGTTTGTACCTTTAGTGACCTATAATGTGCATCTACTAGTTTTTGAACATTAATTGTTTCAAAATAAATACCCAGTACATGGGAAAAACAATTGTCTTTTAACAATAACAGTATAAAGAAAACTGTACCCCACTGGGCAGTATTTAGATAAAGATTATATACTTGTATATTTGAGATAATTCATTAAATCTGCCATAATATAGCAGCATTTTTTTTATCACTTATTTTGCACTGAGCATTCTCTTATAATAATAACTAACCGGCACAGTTTAAAGTGTTCCCACATAAGATGTTGTGGAGGCATTTTTGTTCTTTTAGTGTCAGTACCACTAAGAAAGAATATATCTTTTAAAAAAATCACTGTTTAAGTGCCTTAGCAAAATTCATTTGGGGATCTGAAGCTCCTACAAACTAAATGTGAAATAAAACAACCCAGACAGTTTTTCTGATCTGCCAAAGTCTGTAAACATGGAACAGAACTAGTGTTTCTGATTTTGTGCAGACAATTTAGAACTGTCCCTAGTCTGGATAGAATAACACCGCTGGACCCGTGTTTATGTAGGAACACAAAGACGAGGTCCAACAACCACAGGGAAACAAACACAATGAGTACAAAGAAATAATGGCACTTCTCTACCTACCTTACTATACTCATCTTTACTGGAGGGGGTGCCAGTCCTTCACAGAGCAACACACACTTGCACATTCACTCACACCTATGGACACTTCTGAGTTGTCAATTCACCTACCAACGTGTGTTTTTGGACCATGGGAGGAAACCGGAGCACCCGGAGGAAACCCACGTGGACATGGGGAGAACGCACCAAACTCCTCGCAGACCCACAAATCCAGGATCCTGGAGCTGCGTGACTGCAACACTACCTGCTGTGCCACCACGCTGCCCCAAGTTATAGTAGCCAGCATATTTGTTCATATATGACTCACAATGGCAGCTCATAAAATTATGCCATGGTATTCTGAAGAACTACAAACATTCCTTGGATCGGTGGCTGATGAAAGAATCCAGTGAGAGCAACACGGAAGCGAAAAACTCTAATGACCTGTCTAAATGGATGCATGGCTCATCTGCATTCAGTCCCAAAAAACAACAACAACGTAAGAACACGCAATGAGTAAACAATGCTTAGCATTTCCCATTAGTGCCAGTGTTTAGCAAGTCAGAGGCTAGGGGGGTGGAAGTGAGGTGGGAATGGAAAATTAACCAGGTACCAGGTACCAAATAAGCGAGTAGAGTGCAGTAGCGTAGGTACCATGCAGTGGAAAGGCACCATAAGTGTACTTATTAAACTAGAGAACACGTTTCCTGAATAAACTGAGAGCGTGTAATGGCTGCTACAAAACTTTACAGCAGACTATAGCTGTACAAATTTTCAGACGCAGACCTAGAAAAGCAGAAGCACACTATTCAGACATAGGATCTAGGTTTCAGCCTAGACTACTTTTTAAATAAGGCTCAATACAAGCAGTCAATCAGAACAGAGAGCATTTACACATACACATATAACACATACACATATATAAAGACTGACTAGAAATGGGTAGTCTATTTACTATTTAAAGGAAAACTAATCATGTTTTAACTAAATCACTGGGGGGAAATTTTTAAATTCAAGGAAAACATGTATTTTATGGGTCTTTTAACTGGCAGCACAAGTCTGTGGAGTTTCACTCAGGACTTTCCTAGATCAGAAGAGAGTGTGCGGGTGCGTGTGCGTGTGTGTGTGTATGAATCCAACAGGGACAAACACCAGCCCCCATACTGACGGTTGGCTTACTGAGAAAATCATTCTCCTCTACATACATCTGTCAGTGCTCCTCGCTTATAGGATAATGCCTATGCCATTATGTTTTCATAGACATGATCAGACAAATGAAAAAAGAACAGCTACAGAAGCCCCAGAAGGACATACATTTGCATTCTTCATCGCTGTCCAATTAAAAATACGCACCTCCATTTTTGTGGATATTTAGTTTACTACATCATCTGAACAGGCGGCACGGTGGCGCAGCAGGTAGTGTCGCAGTCACACAGCTCCAGGGGCCTGGAGGTTGTGGGTTCGATTCCCGCTCCGGGTGACTGTCTGTGAGGAGTTGGTGTGTTCTCCCCGTGTCCGCGTGGGTTTCCTCCGGGTGCTCCGGTTTCCTCCCACACTCCAAAAACACACGTTGCAGGTGGATTGGCGACTCGAAAGTGTCCGTAGGTGTGAGTGTGTGAGTGAATGTGTGTGTGTCTGTGTTGCCCTGTGAAGGACTGGCGTCCCCTCCAGGGTGTATTCCCGCCTTGCGCCCGATGATTCCAGGTAGGCTCTGGACCCCCCGTGACCCTAAATTGGATAAGCGGTTACAGATAATGGATGGATGGACATCATCTGAACAATAACAGTAGCTGTCCTTCACATCGTGTGAAAATATCATGATGAATGGACTAATACAAATGCTCCAAAATTACTTGGAATAAAATATTTTTACATTCAATTCTATTGAAATTTGAGAAGATTTTTTCCTTCTCCTGTATAGTAACTATTTCGGGAGGTGTTTGTGAGATACGTTTTTAATTGGACTGCAACGATTTATGACAACTTCCCAGTACCAACAAGTTAATCATTATTTACATTGGATATCTTGAGTTATTAATTTTATTATCGTGATAAAAGTCTTTTCAGAGGTAAAAGAAGCATTTTCTATAGATCTAAAGAAAATTACACTATTGATTTTATGGTTTATTTTATTGGAAAATTGTTTCCTGAAGATCTATAAAAACAATGAGATCTCTCATTAAAAACATTTTTAAATAAATAAATATTTCTTCGTGAAATAAAATTGTTATCTTGAGAAAACGGTTTTGCCGTGAAAATGAAATGAATACCTTCCACACAAACGGTGTTACACCGTGACAAGTCATAGTGTAAATAAATAAATAAACAAATAAACCCATCCACACAGTGTATGGGCCTGTAAGCCTATACCATACTAGTCTCGCACTGACAGAGCGTATAACCGTCCACTGACCGTGCGTTCACATAAACAAGGTTTTGATTCGGGCTTTATAATAAGAAATCACAGAGACTTGACATGAGAAAACATGAGCCAAATAAATACAACTCAGACACAAATAAACACAGACAATGGAAAAAAAAAAAAAAGAGGTCAGTGTGTTTCGGCCCTCACAGGGGCTTATTATTTGCCCTTTTGTTTTTCGAATCGTCAGTTCCACCTTAAATGATGTAGTTGTGAAGCATGTAACTGCAGCACCGTTTAAGGTGGAGAGGAAAATTCAGACTAAAAAGCCGACATGGGCTTTATACATCAAGCGTTAGCTTTAGCATCTCTCTCTTTCTCTCGGTCTCTGCGTCTCTGTCGCCTCTGAGCGACTCAACACAAAACTCAGACTTTCAGTTAAACCCGCTGTAAAACAGCACTCTCCCAAACCCACACTGGCAGGCACACACAGGAGCCAGCGTCCCTCCACATCTGTGGGTTAGGGTTGTATGTTAGTGCTGTGTGTTAATGTTAGGGTGGTTTTACCCTCGGACAGCTCCAGGTCGAGCTCGGCCAGCTGCTCCCGGACCTCCGCGGGCAGAGCGGACACATCCACACCCCTCTCCGCCATCCCCGAGCTCACAGCCGGCTACAGCGGCTCCCTGAGCACCGCCGAGCACAGACAGTAACACACCGCGACCCTTATACCGCAAACAGAGCTCCATCTGCCAACAGCTCCATCTCCGCCATACCGAGACACACCGAGAGAGACGGAGCGATGCGGGGAGTCACGTGACCCACAGTGCCGCCGACGAGCAGCACGAGAGGCTCTGCTCCCTCTGCTGTCCTACACTTCAGGAGGAAAACACTATCTCCCCCGCCCCCCTTTATAAACCTTATATACCTTTATCCCCCCTGTAGAAAACATTATTCCCCTATCGGAAACATTCATAAACCTTAAATATTCCCTCATTAACTTTAATAACACCATTATAAAACTTACATTTATCCCTAAACAGACATTTATTAATCATTCATAAACCTTGCATATTCCCCTATAGAAACCTTTATAATCCCATCAAACAAGTTAAATTCAAACCTTTCAAGTCAAACCTTTTCTAAGGTGCCCCTCCCAAAATTTTATCAACTCCTCTTAACCATAATGCTTCCTCTCACAGAAACACTAACCTCTTTATAATCCTTAGATACCCATCATAAAAAAAAAACTTATCAAACCCTTTGTAAACAGACACACCACATAAACATTAAATGGCATCTGTATAAACCATAAGCCTCTCATAGGAAGCTAATAATACTAGTTTTAAACCTCAGATATACCACAGGAGCCTTCATCAACCCCTTAATGAATCTCAAAAATACACCTCACCAAAAGCCTTATTAACTCCTGCTATCTCATGAACAGCTTTCCAGGAAGAGGAAAGTGAGTCTTCATATTATTCTACCATGTCACATTTCATACAATAACCTGACATAAAAAGAAATTATGACCATACTTGTGGAACAAAAGCAGTGATTACATTTCTTAGTTTTACCATGGACATTTAAAAAGGAAAAAAAAAAAATCCTACAATGTTGGTGGCATCCATCTCAATTCACCACACATTTGAATTCCATTAATGTTTAATTATTACAATATATCTTCAGGACCATCTCATTTAGTTAATATAGTACAGACAGCAATTCTTGGACATAAATGCGCATTTTATATTTAGTGATATTTACAGCTATAGTTAAAGGGTTCGTCTGACGAGTTGCACGCTTTCGGATCAGTTAGTGATACATATCAAGAAAAGCTCTTCTTTCACAATGCACTGCTGCAGGTAAGAAAGCATACCACCAGACAAAAAACAGGTAGGCCTCACAGAGACTGATATGACTGCTGAGGAGAAATAATCCACAAACAGTATACAAATGACCAAAAAAAAAGCAAGCAAATAAAACAGGGAAGTAAGATAAATCTAAACAAAACAAAGTATTTAGGTTTGAATTATACAAAGGCAATGGGCAAAACGATGCAGAAACAATAATCAGCTGTTGTTCAAATAATAACATTAAAATAGGACCAAAAGGAGGGAGTGATTTGACACTGGTTTAAGTGTTGGATTTTCAGTCATCAAACAAGCCATATACAAACATTCAATGACAGATTCATTGGAGAGGAGAAGGCAAAACAGCACATTCCATTTCTAAAAGAAATGGAAATCCTGGTGTATTAGGCATTATCATCTTTTAATAAGAAATGTGCTGTAGAACAATAAGTGGGTCAACCATTTTTACCAGAAGCACACATTCATACACATGTATAATAGATATTAATGATACACATGTACGAAACCTAGCATTGAAATGTAAGCAGTGGGGTCATATTGTGTGTCTTCCCACTTTTGAAACCTGATATTCTGACACATTTGTGTAAAATCTCTAATATTAAGGATTTTTGGTTCCTTGGTTGAAGGGAATAAACAAGTCAAATGAGCAGATTATTTTCTTAAAAAAAAAAAAAATTATATATATATATATATATATATATCTCACACTCTTGTTTGTGGTTAAGCTACCCGTACATCTCATACATAGACCGCAAAATGCAGGCTGATAATGACATTCAAATATAAAAATATATTGCTCTTTATCTCCAGACAAGCCTATTCTGTGGCTTTCATTTATTCTATTAAGAAGCAAAAAAATCTACAATGACTACCACAGCCACAGAGCAGGAGAGACCTGAGAGAAATGATTTTAGGTTTACCAAGACACAGAGAAAAGAAAGTGAAAGCATTAGAGAGCCTCAGAATGCTAAAGGTGTCTGCATAATAATGTGGTACTCATCTATCTTACATGGTCTGAATCATGCAGTCAAATATTCAGTAAAATATCCTGGAGAAGTTGATTAAAATGTAAAATGAGCAACACCTGCAAACAACAAAATATCAATTGAGCACAACAGTGCGCAAGCGTGCTGAAGGACTCCATAAGAGTGTACATGAATGTGAAATAACTTAGCGAGTCTTTAAAACTTTCCTACTGCAGTGCGTCCTAGTCTGTATAGTCTGCCAGCGACATCCTGTGACAGGTCACACATTCAGGCCAGTATGTCCAAGGGGAAATAGCTGCAATTTCTAGCTACAGCAGCCCATAGTAACAGGAGAATCTGTGATATGCTGTGGGTGAGGGGCTGGGTGTGGTCAGCTCATAGTGATAATTGTTCCCATTTGCCACAAAACAGGAGGCATTTACAAACACGCTATGACTACAAGTTCCAGGGAAGAGATCTGACACTAGACTCCCTTAATAGGCCCACTTCTTATAGAGAGATGCCCTGTCTTTTCAGGCTGAAGCACACTGTCATCATCTGGATGTGGGCTGTGAATGGGACGGCACATCTCCAGCTGGACTACTCCACTGGCCGGAGCCCATTCCGGCCAAAACGGCCACGGCCTCTGCTGCCCTTACGCTCAGTCCATTAACAGACACTGGAGCTGGAACTGAGACTGGCAACACCATTGTTGACACCGCACTCTCTTCCACACCTGCAGCTAACGAGAAAGAGGCAATTTGAAAACAGACATGAGGAATGAATCAACTGATGGTTGATGGAGATGTCATAATCCATACACTTGATTTTCACTCTTACTTTGTATCAACTAAGTATAGCAAATGAATGGAAGGTAGGTTAGAAAAAAAATGATATTACTTTAATAACATGCTGAAGCTTATAGCTTGTATGCAGGTATGTAATGTAGAAAGAAGTCAAAATTTTGGCACATGCTCAATGACTCGTTGACAATAATATGCCATTTTGTTAGTACTGAAGTACTTTCTTACCATAAAAAGTATTAATTATTTTGTACAACATGTACAACTAGGAAACATTTTCCCTTGCCCTGTGGACATGTGTTAAAAATTTTAGTAGCAACGCCAAAACAGTGGTTGATCACTGGAAAATTACAAAGTTTGAGGTGCTGAAAGGGTAGACAAGAATTTCTATATGACTGTAACAAAAACAGATGAATAAATAGATTACCTAGATAGGCTTTCTTCTGCATAGCAGTAACAGGGCAGTCCTTATGAGCCAGCAGCAATTCTTTCAACCGTGTCACCTCAGCCCTCAACAGAGATACTTCATTCTGTTTGTCCAAACAAACACATACACACAGTTTCAGTTACTTTATTTGGATTTAACATAAAATACACACACACACTAAAGTGATACTACAGACATTTAACATCTCTGGATGGTTGTAATCTTGTATTTCTTTGAGCATCTCACCGTAAGTGTGACATTAGTTGTAGCAAGCTCCTCTGCACGCTTCTCCAAAGCATTTACCCACACTTTGCGTTTCTGCCGACAGCGATAGGCAGCAGCTCTGTTTCTCTCTAGGAAGCGGCGTCTGCGCTCATCAGGCTCTGTCTCCGGGCCACGACGCCTGCGCCCACCTCGGGGAGGTGCTGGGGATACCTAAAGAAACAATTATGATCCTCAAAATGCCAACAAAGCAAATACTTATTTATTATATTCAGAGATAAAACATTCAAATACTCTATTAAAAAAGACTCCCACCAGGAAAATATTCAAAAAAGACACATCCTCCGAACATTTTATTTTCCATGGCATTTTACCCTTCAGAATGTTATCAGAGTATTCTTATTTTCTGCCGGACAAGTATTGCTCACACTTGTTTTCTAGTGTCACTATGTGCTTTTTGGCTGTATATTATTATAAATCATTTTAACAAAAACTATAATCTAAGCAGGCACAGCTTTCAGTTTTCATGTATAAGGCAAATAAACCTTTCTGATAATTATCAAAATGAACCTGCATTTCATTTACAAATTCATACAGATACTTAAGGAGGGTTGACATATGTGGTGTGTTCTTCCACTGCAAAAAAAAAAAAACAGGCTGAAACAAGTGGGCACCATCATTTAAAATATGCATCAATTTTACATCTTATCAGCGTGTCATTATATAAATTAATGACTATGTATTTGTGCTCACTGTCCTGTGATTTTATTGCTGACCTGTGGCTGAGCTGGTGAAGGTGTCTCATTGTGTTCAATTTTATGGGTTGACGTTGGTCCACTAACACTTTGTGGTGACAGTGCTGCTTTGAGTCTCTAGAGGGAGACAAATCATACACGCCACAAAAAAAAAAAAAAAAAAAAAAAAAAAAAAAAAAAAAAAAAAACCCTAATAAGGAACAATGCTACCAAACATAAAAAAAATGCTATATTTTACAATATTTTTGCAATTTTACAATATATTGCAACTGACAGTGTATGGTGTGCAATTACCTAAAACATGATTAATTTTACAGTGTGTATATTAAAACTTTATGAGCATTTATGTAATCCTGTGTGTTTGTGCATGTGTTGCTCTCACAATCTTGGCTTCATTATGTGAACTGTATCCAGATGGAGAGGAGGATCCACTGCTGCTTCCACCAATGGGAGGGCCAGGAATGCCAGGGATGTTGGGCACTGTGTTTGATGACCTGGCCAACTAAATATACACACATGCATAAATGTACACAAAACAATTATGTTTCAAAGCATAATTTCAAGCAGTTTCCAAGACAATACACTACATTTTGTATTTCTTACAGATATGACTGATGTTTGTCCAGGACTAGGAAGCAGGGGAACAGTCTGACCATTTGGAAGCTGCATCATCACAGGAAAGGAGCCAGATGGAGAGCTGCAAAAAGAGAAAACTAGACCAAATGAATACTATTTAGGATTTGTGTATATTATATATGTTGATTTTGGGCTGCCCCCCTCTCATGTGTATATATATATAGACCAGGTACATATAGATCAGAAACTCAAACCTCTGCTGTTATCATGGTTTCTTTGCATATGGCATAACCGTATAGCTGACAATCAAACCTCATCTTCAATGATACATCTTCTTGCTGCTGATCTTGCTGCTCATATGTTTACTCTATTAAGAGCCAAACTAAAGAGCCAAGATAAACCAAATGGTCTTCAAAAGATATCCACAAACCATTCTATGGCATTGCCACATTGAATATGAAGTGGCTTTGGTTTTGTGTTTGCCAAAGTTGCTTTTGTTTTCTTTTATCAGGCACTGGCTTATATGACAGGAGCAACTATTTTACGCACAAAGTTTAATGCCCTGTTTTATACATTTTCTTTTTAATTTTGATTACCTATTTCTCACATAAACATCTAAATACTGAGATGTATACATACATTAACAGTTTTAGGCTTCCTGGAAGGAAAGCTGTCACAGGACCAGCAGGCTCAACATCAGTTTATAAAACACTGCACTGGAAGGCAGCATGTGCTATACCTGAGTCTGTTGGAAGGAGGAGTCCTTGTGATGACAGAAGTAGGTGAGGGCTGAGTGGGATTCATAGAGTCGTATCCTAAGTGAAGAGGGAGGGACCCTGGACGCACTATTGTGGGAGTTGGTGTAGAGCTTGCTGTAGTCCTTGGAGGCATGTCCTGTTTAAACCATAAATACTTTTATGTTGTTTTACAATATAATCAGTTAAAAGTCAATACAGTTTGTCACTATCTGATTTTGTAATTTGCAAAAACATCTTTGAACTGAAAGAAACTGGTCATCTGGAAGATTTAATTAAATCTCCATCAATTTGGAAAAACAAAATAATGACATTAAAAATTCAATAGTACCAATAAATACCACCAGCAGTATAGAATACTGTATATCCATCTCCATAATCTGTTGTCAATGGGTGCATCTATTTATTATTCCTAGACAAATGCTAGTATCTAATACTTTTAAAATTTGCTGATGCTAACACCAGTGCAGGCACATACAAATTGATAACATATAGAAACTGGAACTACATCTGCCAGGATTATCATAAGGCTGTAGCCAGATTAAATTTAAGCAAAAATGACACACACTGCTCTTTCTCAGAACAATAAATGAACCAGCTAACCTTGGTTTGAAACAGCAGTCAAATTGTTCTGATGCTCACAGTTTTTTTTTAAGAAAAAAATATCTGCAGACACTAATATGAATCTGATATCAGTTAACAGTTAACTGTTAACAATGGCAGGTGCTAAACAATATATTTAGATTTATTTATTTAGGGAATGTTTCTGAAAATGCTGCCAACGTATAAAAGGCTTTCAAGAAAAAAATTAATGCCAACATAGTCTATTAGAGGAAAATTTAATTGTACCCAATGTAAAAAGCAGATGATCGCAAATGTGCCTACTTTGCTAATAAAGTCTATAGACCATAAGATCAAAGCTCTTTTCTTCACCAAATGAAAAAAGGCATCATAAATTCAAGAAAAAAAAGGCACAGATTATGGTAAAAGACAATGTTTCATGGTTCCCCAAGGATCAACTCATGTTAGTACCTTTAAAGACTCACAGGTTTAATACACAGTAAGGCTTGTTATTCAGTAATTACATGGAGTTAAAAGCAAACTGGTTATTTTTTAGTGCATAACAAAAACGTGAACCCATTTGCGCTTCATTTGAGGGGTTAAAATCCTGAAAGGGTATGTTATAACATTTCTGTAAAACTACATCCAGTTGGGTGACAATCAGCATAGCTGTCATAACTCCATGACTAGACATGTTTATTTTCATGCTATTTTTCTAGACTTTTCAACTTCTTAAAGTTTTCTTGTTTACAGTCAGCATTAAACTATTTACGTAGTGGATACCAACATATTAGTGGTTAAAACAAGAATATAATATTATTCTATCATTTCTAATGGCTTAATCACATCTACATCTCAAGTTAAATTTTCAAAAAGCATTTTTATATATTATTTATATTTAAAAACTTCATCTGTTCAGCCTAACCTTGCTCTTCCTCAAGGCAACGGGATCCTTTGCAATAGTCACTGAGTCCTTGCTGTCTGTCATGCTAGAAGTAGATGAAGGGCTGTCAGGGGGGGAGGAGTCAATCTCCAGAGGTCCGTCTCTTTCCATTTCTGATGGAACTGGCAGTGAAGAAACCTATAAAAGCAAAAAGTACTCTACTGGGTATATTAAGGAACCACAGACTACAGACAAAATGTTTGAGCTTATTACCAAATTGGGGTATATCAGTTGGTAGAGAAAAAGGGACCATGACCTCCATCTGCGTTAAAATGTCTCACCGATGTCTTGGCTCTCCTCTCCTCCTCCTCCTGTGTTTTGCGGAGCTCCTGTTCAAAGGAGCCATCTAACTCACTAAACAAACCCACCTCCTCACAGTTCTTCAGAAAACGGGTGGGTGTGGGTGTCTGATCTGTAACACACACAAACATACACACTCAGAGCCAGCCTCAGTACCAGCAGGACAGAAACATCAACCAAGGGGGATATCAACAATGTTTAGCAGTCAATTTAGTGTGGCATAATGTAAACAATCAGAAGAATCACACTAAATGGAGTGATGTACAGTCAAGAATATTTACTAAACAATAAAAGTAATGTGATGCCAAACAAACCTGCAATAATAACAGTGTCTGTTCTAGTCTGTCCAAACTTCAGGGTCATCTCATGCTTGTGTTTGTGTACAGCCAGATGATCTTCATTGGTAAACCGCTAAAGCAATAAATCCAGACAAAATTAGACATTGTTTGTACCCTTATGTCCCAACATCATAATCTAAAAGCAATATCATATATCTTACACCTATCAGTAACAACTAAACTCAAGAGAACCCATCAGAGAACCCAAGCACAATTTAGTTTGCAGCAATTAATGATTGTCCTAAATTAGCCCTAGCACTTGGTTTGTTCAGTCAAGGTATTAAAGAAAAATACCATCACTTACAAACTTCAATGGTGTTATGAGTCATATGAAGTCACCCAAAAAAAAAAAAAAAACACACACCCACAAAATACTGGATAATTTCTACAAAAATGAGGAGACAGAAAAGATAGCAGTTGAATTAACATTCAGGTTGCCCTTACCTGTCCACATCCTGGAGCTGAACACACAAAAGGGCGATCGTCCCCCATTTTACATCAAATTCTTGTGACACTTCTACAACACCATCCAGAAAATGAACAGTTATATTAAATTACAGCTCACCGTCACCCTTCATACTTCAGGAATGTGAATAATGTCATTCCTTTAAAATAGCTACAAATTAAAAGCAGCATCTTTAGAACTGAAGTTGAGTAAATTCTTCAATCAAACGTGCTTTCAGAGGCAAAACTGATTTAGATTAAACAAGTCCCAAAGCGCTTCAAACATACTTATATACTGCAGTAAAATTTTTATTCCAGAGAACGCAGCTAGTTTTGATTGCAGTCTTTATATCGTGGCACCTGAAGTGCACTGTGTCTGTGCTTCAACAAACCCTGACACACACGGTGTAAAGTAAAAAAAAAAAAAAACACGTTTAACTATTGTGGTGTTATATTTCTGTCATATCGTCCGCCCTTATGTGCGCGTATTGCATTTCCGCTCGAAGAGTAAGATGCTAACTGTGTCGCATTTACACCCGAAGAAGAAAAGAGGTGTATTTGTCAGCCTGTAGACCTTAGCTATTTATTCAGAAGACAACCAAATATGATCCCAAATGTACAGAAAGTGATTGCGAGTATGGTTTAAATCGCCGGAGGGCGAGCTGAGAGTTAACGCCGTCGGCAAGCTAACGTTAGCTTAGTTCTATCCTCCTCCACAGAGAACATACCTATAGACATATAACGCTCAGGTTACTACAGACACAGAGCAAGATTATTACAACACAAAGTGAACACTGAGTTTTCCAGGACAGTCTTGGGGTTATGTGAAGTGTTTTACAGGCAGTTTTGTCAGAACATAAACAGCCCTGTCTCCCGCTTTCTGACGGCTGACCATTAGCTGCTGCTCAGTGTCGGAGCTAACGTGCTAAAGCTAATTCCTCGCCGCCGTTAGCGCTCATACTCCGGGATTTCGGCGACTCCGCAGCTGTGGAGACGCTGTCGTGAAGGCGATGGTACTCAACCGGGTCGGGAGCACAGCTGTTACTCCATACTAACGCTGCTGTTTGCAAACTCACCCGCCGCTCCTCCCTCTCTGCGCCGTGCGCCCCTCTCTCTACCCTCTCTCGCACTCTCTCTCCCTCCGCCGTGTTTCGTTCCCGAACGAGTCGGCTTTTTGATTTGACTCACTGAGTCGGTTCTTTTAGGTGAGTCGCATTTAAAAGCCAGCAAAGTGTATTTATTATTAGCGTTCTCATTAGTGTTTATCTCAACATTACTATACACAGAAAACAGAGTTTCTACGGCTTTGACACATGGAATAAGGTAACCGCTTAGTTACATCAAAGATAATAACAAGACTCTGGCAACATAGCAACAACCTGGGGTGGCTACCACTGAGCAACATCCCTTTAACCACTTTATACACATAGCAACGTACGTGTCTTTGTTTGTTTAGGCTTATTAGGTGGATTTGTTTGTTTTTGCTTGGCTACAAATTTGATATCACACAAAATAACTCTAACAATGCTACTGGAGACATGCTATATGGATTGAAGAGATTTGAGCCGAGTCATTTGATATGATTGATTGAAAAGAGCCGAATGCACATCGCTTTCACTGCTCCTTTGCCACTACAGCTCAAATCTCGCGATATGTTGCGGTGCTACAACCACCAGATTATACGTTACGTAACAGATTTACAGTAGAGGAGGATAAATCGTGAATCTCAGATTACTGTACATTCAAACTATTAACGTATAAAACAAAGGACAAACAACAAAAGCGTATTAACTTAGGCAAATACTGCCAGTAGTCCGTATACACGGGTTCATCTAACGTTTCCATCGAAATCAAAGCAATAACTTTTTGCACCCTCCTTTACTGTAGTAAATGAGAAGGCCTGGGTGTTGGAACATTGCTTTGTTGACTTGACAAAAAAAAAAAAAGATTTCAGGAACTGATGTTGGATTATAAATTCTGTCACCAATCTCACCACAAAAATACTAAACATAGTGCAGTTCCACTGGTCACCAGCCAAGTGTTGAGGGTATTATACCCTCTGACTTTTGGGAAGGTGATCCTGAGCACATATTTGGCTCGTGTCCCATGGAAATGATAACTATGGAAATTGATAACTATATTTAAGGGAAAATAGTAATCTTGTATAAACAGTAAGGAAGGTAGACCGACCTGCTTTCCTTAGAAATTACAACAGTTTATACAACTGTGTATACCTTTCAACATTGTCACCTATAGAGGCACCACAATGCACCTACATGTCTGAATAATTTTTTTAGTACATTTAATGTTTTATGAATAAATTGCACTCTGTAGTATGTGTATTTTGTTTTCTACCAGCTTAAAATGCTTGGAAGTTTAATGAAGATACAATGGGAAATGGGAGGATAGGCCTCATCTGAATGCAAAAAAAGCTGCCAATTAGAACAGGAGTCCAAAAAAGATTAACAGCAATATTTGAATTTCGGTTGAAATGTGTAATAGCTCAAAATATGTCTCAAGCACTTGGTTGTTCTAATGTGGCTCCATATTGAAAGCAGGAACTCATTTCCTCCATCCTCTTATGTAATGTCGGCATCCCAACACATCAGCATTTACATAGATTAAACCCAGTTCTGGATTATTCCACTACACAGAAGGTGGCTGTTAAATCAACCCTTCAAACCAGCATATACACTATTAATGTAAATGCATCAATCTGATTTGAGTTTTACTTTATAGAAAAGTGAAAATAAAGAAACTTACAAGTTTATAATTTATTTTTTTCCATTATTTTCCTTAAACACTTCATTAGAGTCCTACAAGTTGTGTCCCCCAAACATCTTATTTAGATGTACTATTCACCCCTCTCTGACAAAGCATAAACTATGGAGTTCAGGAAATAAAGAAATGTTGAGGGCTGGGGGTGGGAGGTATACAAAAGCCCCCAAAAACCTATAAACTGAAGGGAAGAACATTATTTATCCTAGCAATCTCACTTCTAAAAACCACCTGTTAATTTCTAAAAAGCTCTCAGCATATTAAACATAATGGAAACAAAAATTAGTGCATTTCATTTTACAATATCACAAGCCATTTTTAAAATCAAAGTAAATAAATCAAAGGAATTAAAAAACAAAAACAGGCTGATTTTTCTCAATTAGCAACACTAGTTTGTGATAAAAAATATCCTATTCCTCCCACTCAGGGGGAAAAAGAAAAAAGTTAAATATAATAATTATGACTATTATTATAATACACAAGTACATCCACACCAAATTTTCTCCCACATATGCAGTTACACATAGGGCCCTAATGCCAGTTTTTAAAATGTAACAATTGACAAAGAATTAAAGAAAAATAAATATAAAATAGACTAAATATAACTGCAGAGCTTTTTTCCTCAAATTGCTTACTACAATCTTACAGATCTTAATACAACTGTTAGGACACAATCACCTTCAGAAGGTTTACATATCGAAGTCTTAAGTGACATTCAATATCAACAAATACATACTTCAGGATTCTGCCTACTCAGTCTAGCAAACTTTTGAGAAGCATCACTCATTTAAACAAACAGCTCTATACAACAACAGAGTTAGGGCATGGGAGGAGTTACTGTGGTAAACAGCACTTCCTGAGATTGTCTCTCTTGATTCACCTTTGGTCTGGAATTGTGCACCAACCATTTAAATGTGTAGGAGAACAATGGAAAAAGATAATTATTCATCTGTTTTAAAGGCATGGAAGAATAACAATGCTTTTGAAACATTTAAACACATTTTAGCAACTCAAACACATACAATTGACATGTGAACTGAAAAGGCTATGATAAAACTTGCATTATACTCAGAACTCCATGGACAAAATGATAAGACACAAACATTCAGCATTCATACTAGCACACACACACACACACCAATGATTTTCCTCGGGAAATCCTGAGCTTCTTATCTAGTACCTAAATGACAAACTGGCCCACAAAGAAAGATATACCATATCACAGAGGTGTGCTACACTGTTACAGACACATGTAATCCCTTACCTGAAAAGTACAGGCATACTGTATACATTTTATATCAATAAAAAAAAAGACAAAAAAAAAACGAACAAGACAGACTGGCATACTGTGCAATGTTTTGACACATATGCAATGTTATGACAACAGGCATTAGATTCACTACCCATCTAGCAGCTCAATCAACACAGCAAACACCTGATCTTTATAAGACACTGAGATCACAGCTCAAATGCACAAGACAAGTGCAGGGAAGACATTCCATCACTTTGCCTCAACTGTAAAAGTTAGTTTTTTCATCACATCTTTTTCAGTCCAGCCTTTCAAAACACTTGACAGCACACAACGAAGCAGACAAAAAGTACAAAACAACTGTAGCCACTGAGTACTTCTGTCTTTCTTTTCAGGAAGATCAGCTCTTCCCTTAATCTTGACAAGGTTTTCCAGTTCAGCCTCCCCCTGAGTAAATCATTCTTCAGTTCTGTCCATTCCACTCAAATAATTTGTCACTTTTCTCTTACACAATATAAAATGTACATTTCTGTTTTCCAGTTTTGAGAGTCACACCTACACATCTGAATTAGGGAGAAGCAGCAGTTTTGGACTATCTGTCCTCTTCTTGTTGCATATGGAGCAGCAGTGCTGGCTTGTTGGTGATGCTTCAGAAAGTACGCTCAAATGTGAAAAGAACCATACAGCATTGTACAGTGGTGCCGTGGACTGCAAATACCCCACAAACATACAGTCAACCAAATGCCACAGTCAAACCTTCGGGTCTCTTGCCATGGCAAATTCATCTGGACAAGTCCTGAGGGTCCCTGCCCACCTTGGTTTCTTTCCATTTCTCAGACAGCTCTTTTTATATTATTTTTTTTTTTTTAGGGCCAGAGCCATGTGTTGTTTGTCAACATAGTGCAACTCTTCGTGCAGTTAATGAGTAGACTTTATATATAGATTTTTATACTCTCTTTACATATTATATTAAGATGTGTAAATCTTTTGAGTATGTTTGAGTATCAAGGCGTCCTCTGTGATATTACTTTGGCGATCTTGGCGGGATGTTTTGCTCTTTCCCGCTTCGTCTGTTAAACCCTGCCTGAGGGGAGGGTCGTCTGCCTTGAGGGGGCCGTCTCTGCTGCTCTCTGAGTTTAAAACCTGGCCCCCTACTCCCACGCTGATAGCTGGGCTGCTCACGCGTCCCACTTTCGCCTCCTTTTTCCACTTTTTCACAAGGGCTGCTCTGAGGAATAGCAGAACCCTCTGTTTTGTTTACACGAAGCTCACGGAGTGGTTGGCTGGTTGTAGCTGAAGGAGTGGGGCTTGGAGATGTTGCTGGTGCAGGGGGCAAATCTTTGGGTGGCTTCTGACAGACCTCTGCGTAGCTGAGTTTCCGAGGCTCCTAAGAAGAGACCATCAACATGTTAATCCACATCAAACGTATTATCTGCTTTCACATACAGAATTGTCTGACCCTCAGATCTCATAATCTTACCGCTCATAAGGACAGGGAGTGGAAGTGACAGAAGAGGGAAAGAGAAAAAGAGAGAAAAGGGATGGGGAAGTAGAATGTAAAAAGAAAGAGTAAAAAATTCCCAATCTGCCATCCCACTACCTGATTTCCCTCAATGCGCTTTAGTCTCTCTTCACAGGGCCAGGCAAAACTGCGTAAACTCTTTGGGACTTCTGTTCAAGCTAAAAACAGAACTTACCTGTAAAGGGGTGTTGGAGGGGGGAGATGGGCTAGATGGAGCAGGTTTTGGGGAAAGTGCAGATTCAGTAAGATCAGGAACAGGAGAAGGAGCAGTGGTGATTGGAGCAGGACCAAGAGCTGCATTTTGTGATTCACTGTCAGGTCTCTTCACTTGATGTGCAACACTAAATGGAATGAGAGTGAAGTAATTGACTATAATAGGAGATGCGTCCACCAATCATTTTATTAAAAATATATCTATATAACCCCCCCTTTCCCCAAGGCTTCCAAGAATAATAGGTAAAAATGCTAAAGTTTAAAAACTTATCCACAGGAATGCATTTGCTTAATCTCACATCTACAAACATGCAGCTTGAGAGAACATATAGAGGTGCTGGTCATAAAATTAGAATATCATGAAAAAGTTTATTTATTTCAGCAATTCCATTCAAAAAGTGAAACTCAAATGTTGGCCAACTGAAAAGTATAAACATGTACAGCATTCAATACTTACTTGGGGCTCCTTTTGCCTGAACTACTGCAGCAACACAGTGTGACATGGAGTCAATCAGTCTGTGGCACTGCTCAGGTGTTATGAGCACCTAGGTTGCTCTGATAGCGGCCTTCAGCTCTTCTGCATTGTTGGGTCTGGGGTATTGCATCTTCCGCTTCACAATACCCCATAGATTTTCTAGGTCAGGCGAGCTTGCTGGCCAATTAAGAACAGGGATACCATGGTCCTTAAAAAAGGTACTGGTGGCTTTGGCACTGTGTGCATGTGCCAAGTCCTTTTGGAAAATTAAATTTGCATCTCCATAAAGTTGTTCAGCAGCAGGAAGAATGAAGTGCTCTAAAACTTCCTGGTAAACAGCTGCGTTGACCTTGGACCTCAAAACACAGTGGATTCTGTGCCTCTCCTCTCTTCCTCCAGACTCTGGAACCTTGATTTCCAAAGGAAATGCAAAATTTACTCTCATCAGAGAACATAACTTTGGACCACTCAGCAGCAGTCCAGTCCTTTTTGGAAGACGCTTGGGAGACTCTTCTGACGCTGTCTCTTGTTCAAGAGTGGCTTGACACAAGGAATGCGACAGCTGAAACCCTTT
Organism: Hoplias malabaricus; assembly: GCF_029633855.1. NCBI lineage: Eukaryota > Metazoa > Chordata > Actinopteri > Characiformes > Erythrinidae > Hoplias > Hoplias malabaricus. Next base: position 52,300,396 of record NC_089802.1, on the reverse strand, counting down.
CATACGTCTGTGTGTTGTGGTTCTTAAAGCACTGACTCCAGCTGCAGTCCAGTCTTTGTGAATCTCCCCCACATTTTTCAATGGGTTTTGTTTCACAATCCTCTCCAGGGTGCGGTTATACCTATTGCTTGTACACTTTTTTCTACCACATATTTTCCTTCCCGTCGCCTCTCTATCAATGTGCTTGGACACAGAGCTCTGTGAACAGCCAGCCTCTTTAGCAATGACCTTTTGTGTCTTGCCCTGCTTGTGTAAGGTGGCAATGGTCGCCTTTTGGACAACTGTCAAGTCAGCAGTCCCCATGATTGTGTAGCCCACAGAAATAGACCATTTAAAGGCCTTTGCAGGTGTGTTAATCAGCTGATTAGTTAAGTGTGGCACCAGGTGTCTTCAATATTGAACCTATTCACAATATTCAAATTTTCCTCATTAGTTGTCAGTAATAATCATCAAATTAAAATAAATAAACACTTGAAATATATCAGTCTGTGTGTAATGAATGAGTATAATATACAAGTTTCACTTTTTGAATGGAATTAATGAAATAAATAAACTTTTAAATGATATTCTAATTTTATGACCAGCACCTATACATGCACACTAAGCAAGCAAATATAAGGGTGTATTTACCTGGACAGTGGGGTATCCTGTAGTAAAGTTATGGGTTTTGAGGTTGGTGTTAATGTAGTAGTAGCAGTAGAAGTAGAGCCTTCCACCTGAGAAGATCTTGAATCTTTAGTCATGTCTTGTTTAACAGCATCCAACTGCAACACAAAATTCCACATAATAGTAATACAGCTTCAATTATTTTAATGACAAGAAATATGTAAACAATACAAAGATGAATAATATTGTACCTTGTCCTTGTTAATGCCTTTCACCACATCAGCCATGCGATTCTCTAGAACCGATTCCATTGACGTGATAATGCCTCCAGGCAAACGGCCAGCCACACCCCCAGGCAGTGGTGGGAAGTTAGATGTCGCCAGGTCAAATTTAGGAGGTGGGCTTTTGACCTCAGCTAGTGAAAGTGGCCTCTGTAAATGAGGAGGAAAATAAATTAATAAAACGAGGGAGAGAGAAAAACTTGAGGCAGGAAGGCACAAATAACTACAATAAATGAAGAGGCTGGCTCACCGTTCGTTCATCTTCCCTTCTGCGTCTCATGCTCCGGTAACTTCCTCTCCTTATATACATATATTTTTAAAAAAAATAAATAAAAAATTATATAAAAAGATTAACACAAACACACAGCTTGGATTCAGAATATTACTGAAGACAAAGTTCCACATAACTGCTCTGTCTTCCACTGATGTCATGAGAGGAAAAAGAGGGATGAAAGAGCAAAGGAAATAAAACCTATGCTATCAATTGTCTCCCTCTGTGTGTGTACGCATGTAAAAACTAATAAAGATAATCATAAAGCAGTCCAAATTGTAAAATGATGTCAGGAAATCAAATTCACTGTCAGGAAATGGTCAGCTAATAGTGACACTAGAAGCTGTTGTGCTTTGATAACTTAGTTGCTACATACATGTAAATAATTCCATATTACATAGAAATGGCACAGAAAAATTGTGCTAAAAATTGAACATTGAATTCAGATTTCTCAAAATGTATAAACTTGGTAGCCCAAGGACAGACCTGGCTCGGCAGCCACTGCCTGGGTCAGAGAGATTGTTCTCGTTGGGAGAGGGAGGTGTATCAGTCAAGTTCAGTGTGGAGTTGTCTGAGCTTGACACACCAGGAGTAGTCCGGGGGGTCAGAGGGGTGCCAGAAACAGCCTCAGGCTGAGTTCCATCAGCACGGGCCTGTGGTTTGACATGGTTCCTACAAATAAACATAAAACTTTAATTTATGAAATACAAAAAAAATAAAGCTATATATTTTTTACCACACACACACTATTCTATGTGGTTGTGAGGTTTCTGACATGCTTGAATTTCAGGAAAAATCTCTACGAAAGCAGAAGGTTTAAAAGCATGGATTGGATGGTACGGACATATTTTTCCTGTCAGACATAACATGCATTTGCCTTTAGTATCAAGTTGAGGGCATTTCCAAACAGGTGGTGTATTAAAGTCCAACACTGAGGATGCAATAACAGACCACTTCTAGGCCTAACATTTATTACATAAATGCATTTTATTTTTTTTAGGTGAATGTTAGGATGACGGAAATGGCAACATGAAAACACACAACAAAGTGTCTACCTGAAGGTATTGATAACATTCTTTCTTGAATAAAGTGGAAGTCTGGAGAACAAAAAGAGTAAGTTCAGTAACAATGTGTTTCAGGATTACCACTAAGTCCCATCTATCTGAAACTGATCCAGATTTCTGCCTTGAGACACATTACATAGACTTCAGTTGATAGTGACCCATCAAGAACAGGAGATGTCATATGTAAAAGTAAGGGTAGAACGGTACGGCTTTCTCAAAACCGTTACTCAGTCCACCACTCATACCAATGTATAAGTCTACACTTTTTTATAAAGTAAATTTAGTTGCTGGATCTCTTTAAAATACTTAAAATACCAAGAGTAGGCAGTCAATGTAAAGAGGCAGATTCATTGTCATACCGGTTGCGGGGAAAGTGGCGTGTAAGACTGAGTGGTGATGAGCCAGTCTTGTAGTTTCCTGCTGTGCCAAAGCCATTAACAAATGTACTGTTCGGAAATGGAGCCTGCACAGGAGAGGGGAGAAGAGAAGGAGGAGAGGTACAAAAAAAAAAAAAGTCACAAACAGAACAAGCCCAATAAAAACAACTTTACTCAGTTATATGGACCCTCAGATCTCAGAGAGAGCCAAAAGCAATTTCCCCATCCACATATATACCTCTAATGTGCATCAGTCTAAACAATGGGTGTTAAAAATAATTAAGAAAATAGTAGAAACTCTATATGTCAACTTAAACCAAATGTGTTTAAAAAAACCCACTTAGCCTTAATGCAAACAATACTTTGCAAAATAAACACATCTAGTTATATATTGATATTCTCTTAATAAAGTTTGAGTTATATTAAAAATTTATAAATCACATGGTAGTATGCTGCTCTCACCAGTGGTGTTTCAAAGTATGGTGTGGGTGAGGGGGTCCACGCCTGTGGCAGCAGGCTGTAAAGAGGATATTGCTGAGGAGGCTGGTACATTTGTTGCAGGTAAACTGGAGACGAGTAATGAGACTGAGTGCTGCTTGCGTATATGGCAGAATCAACTGCACCATAGCCATTCTTAGCAAAGAAGGTGTTTATGGCCTTTATTCGAGCCTGAGGACACAAGTTTCATAGGGTTTCTAAATACAGTCACAACAGAAAAAAATTAATTACTTTCTTAAAATCCCCTCAGATCTCATAATCTCACGGTCATTAGGGCAGAACCACCTGCACTGATAGAGGAGAGAGAGAGGGGAGGAGAGGAGTGATGAAGCAGAGATGAAGAGGAGAAAGATGAAGAAATAAAGTCTCTACAGCAGCAGGGGCACTGGATCCTTCCAAGCGCGATACTGATCATCACTGGGGCAGTGAGAAATGCACAGATATTAAAATAATGACATTATTAATATTATTTCAATGTCAGATGTGGATTAGAGGAGTATAAAGCCCTCAGCCCTGGACTGTGTAATAACCAAACTCTGAAAGGGAACCACAACTCAACCTAAGTGGTGTTTGTGAACTAATCACCCCCAAGTCAGAAATAGACTTCAATATAATGTCATGGCTAAAATACATCAAACACAGAAATGTCTTTTAATAATCTTGCTGTATTAAGTAATGTGCTGTCCACTATCTTTTGGCCTTTACTGTAGTTCGGAGGGAGGGGACTGTAGGTTCTTCCATAACATTTTTTTCTCTGATCTGATTTAATTGTTAGAGTAGTTAAAGGGCCAACAATTAACCAAAGCGCATGCCAACTGATTTCCTCTAAATAACCCATACAAAGCTACACACATTTAAATGAATCAACTGACACCCCTTCCATGAAAAAAAAACATTAATTTGACTATCTGTCATGCCATTTGGCATTTTATAAAAGATCAATTCAAATACCACTACTGTCACAAGCTCTGACAAAAATAGTTGATGGGGTACATGGCAACAACACAAATTCAGCCTATTGACAGCTTCCGTTTGTACATCTGCTTACTGCAATCTAGGGTGTAATGCAGAAATTCATGTCCTCAAATCTCTGCCATGACAACTGAAGGATGATGTCCTCACTTTTGGAAACATCACTGAAACAAGAAGCAATAATGTGTTACATGGCCCAAAGTCTCAGCCACAGATGCTCCACCCACAAGTAGACGCAGAGTCCGATAACCTTCAGTGCCTTAAGCTGGCCTCACTGTCAGGATTCTACCTGTTGCTTTCTAATTTGTCTCTCTACATACGGGTATACCCACTTCGATGCATCATTTCATAGTGACTCTGACTGACTCCCTTCTAAATGTCATGTGAAAAGCAGACTTGTTATTGGTCGTTTTGTCATTCAAATTTCCTTTTCCTGCAGTAGTACCCAGTTCCTTGCCACATTTAATTGGAAACACAAGACTACATGGCTGGTATGAAATAGTATAGCCTTTTTATGCAGCAAAATTCAGCTGACGACTTTAATCAAGCTGTTACTTTAAACAAGCCATCACCATCTCAGCAAAAGCACTACAGCACTCACCATAATTGGCTTTCCCTGAAAGGTTTTCACATCCTCGCGTAAATATTTGTAGGCCTGTGAAATGAAGAACCAATTGTAAATTAAAAGTATATTTGATTTTAAAGATACTAAAATAAAGATAAAAATAAATAAAAACATTCATGCATCATTGCACAATAGTAATAAATTTTACCCTGCAGATTTTCTGAGTTTGAAATATACTGCCAGCTTAAGTGTGTGTACAGTTGTGAACTTTTTCTTACCTGTTGGGCATCAGTGTCAGACTGGAATGTGATGTACCAGTTGTTATTGTGAGCAAATTCAACACCAATAACCTGTGGACACTTCTCACTTTTGAACAGTGCCTCCACTTCCTGAAAAAGCAAACACAAATAGGAACAACATTAACACTGTCACATTTTGTTTAATGATTTAAAAAGTGCTTCTCATCCCATTTTACATAAGATTAGAGTGTATCACTGGGATATATTGTCCATTCAACCAGAAAAGTATGTGAGATCTGTTGAATGATAAGGTCTGGCTCGCTGTTTCCATACTAGTTCGTCACAGCGGTGTTTGGTGGGAAAAGGTCAAGGCTCTGTGCATGTCAGTCAAGTTCTTCCACACTTAACCATACCTTCATGGACCTTGCTTTGTGCACAGGTGCAGTCATGCTGGAACAGATAAAGGCTGTCCCCAAACTGATCTAACAAATTTAAAGGATACAAAAAAAATAATAATAAATAAACTGTCTGGGACTGCAGTAGAGAATGGCAACAGTTACCCAGTGTGTGTCTAAGCACTCTGCGATCTTGTGGTTGAGCTGCTGTGGTTCCTAAATGTTTCCACTTTTCAATAATAACACTCTAAGCTGATCATGGAATCCTTAAAAGAAAGATATTTCATGAACTAACTTTTATAATACCATGCTCTAATTCTCTGAACTCTTAGAATGACCCATTCTTTCACAAATTTTCATGAAGGCAGACTACATGGCTCAGTGATTTCATTCAGCTGAGGCTAAAGGGACTGAAGGAAACACCTGAATTCAATGAGGGGTTGTTTTTTTTTTTCTTAAGGCAAAATTGCTCCTACCTCTACAGGTGTGGTCTCGGATACTTCTCGAAGTATAATGATGCAGCGCTTATGATTGGGTCGAACTTTTTCGCCTTTCTCATCCACTTGCACCATGGGAGATGCTGTAAAATAAAACATTAAAAGAGGTCAAAATGAAAATATATAAACACACTAACTTAAGACAAAAATGGGGACATCCCAAAGTGACAGGTCAGAATTCTTAAAACGTCTTGAAATCATTTTTCTAACCTTAATACTTCCGAATTATACATTCTCATATCAGAACCATGGCTTGGAGGAACTTACTCCACTAGACAGCAGTGCAAAGAAAGTCTTACATTTAAGTCAGTGTTTTTACTTGCCTAGTCCAAGAAACAGAGCTTCTACTGCAGCTACCTAAATGCTACCACAACAGAGGGGCTAGCTCTGCTCCAAACAGACATTTTAAAATTTTCTTCCAAATGCCTTATCAGATTTAAACGATTTAAATATACAAAATAAAGATTTAATATCTGTAAGAAGTAAGCCAAAGATGAATGTACATGCAGCTTTTTTTCACTTCATGTCTGCATTATGTGCATAGACCAAATGTATTCCACATGTACATGCATTACCTCGCAGTACATCCAGTATTAGGTCCATATCAGTAGTCAGTAGTTTAATGCCCTCCATGCTGGCTATCGTCCAGATGGGCACAAACTGATCGCTATCCATCTGAGACATCAGGTAGAGGTCTTTAGACAGGTTTTCCCTAAACACACAAAATCAATGTTTTATTAAGAATTATTTGACCTTAGATTTACAAACTAAGCAAGATTAACTTGAATGTACAATCTGAAAAACCATTCAAAAAGTGAAGAATGTGAGAAGAGTGTTAATTACCTCGAGAAGCAAAATTCTAACTGCTTCTTCAGCGACTCCCTCAGAGACTCTTCAGAAATGGGCTGCAGCTCTTCAACCACATCTCCCTCAACTGCACACACATTTCAGCCACATTTAAAGGTTTGCCCTATGTATCTATTCACTTGCGTGTGCAAGCAAACATCTGTGTAGTGAGAATTTAATAGAGTAAGTGATGAAGTCTGACCTGGATCATACATTGGATAGGTGGCATCAGAGTCTACACCATTAAGTAGACCACCCTCTACAGGAGGAGCAGATTCAGAGTCTCCATAACCAGTACCATACCCCTTACACCCTACACATGAGAAGAAAAAGTGCATAACATTTCTGAAACAACTTGTGTTTAAATATTGGCATTTTGGATTATTGGCAATATTGGCATTTAAATATGGCCTATATTTGTCTACAATAAAATTTTAAATTGGCATATTGAAAATCTATATACATTTACATCAAGGACATTCCTTGCGGCCAATATTCTCAATTACAATTAAGAATCATGGTCAGCACTATTATAATTACTCAGAAAACTGTAAAACGTTTTAAACTGTATAAAGAGCCATTCTACATATATTTTAGAGGCATATTTTGTAAATAACTGTATAACCAAGCATCATGAAATTAGCCAACATTAACTGGCCAAAAGGATGTGAGTAGGCATTTTGTTTTTCTAAATTTGGATCACCTCTAACAGCTGCTTACCATTTTAAAAAACCCACTGTCAGAATAAGAACATGAGTTTTCAACACCCTTAACAGACAAGCTCAGTCATTCTGTTTACAACCAGCAAAAGCACTTTTTTTTTATTTTTTTTTTTTTTGCCTACACCAGTGACACCTTTTCTAGATGCCAGTTTTACCTTCAGACTGCTCTACAGGGGTGTGGGCTGCCTGTGGCCAATCAGGGCTCTCCATGGCCTCCTCTGGGTTATTGGTGGGAGGAGTAGATACTTCCTGCCAGACTTTGGCATTGGGATTCAGACCAGCCCCCTTTGTGGTAACCTTGAAGGTAAGATAAGAACAAAGTATGGGTTGTATAGATGTCCCAACAGAAGCTGCTTATCTACCATTATTATAAGTATGATGATAATTTCACTAAAGAGAAGAGAACTATGATTCAATAAATAGCATCAAAACTTTTACTAATTTCAGTAAACTAGTTGTTCGGGAACTTGCAACACAAATTGCAGATATTGGGTCACTGCATGGTCAGGCCAACTGCTAACTGTGAAACCTGAAGGATGAATTTGCTACACAGTGGAAATTCCATGTAAGGTGAAAGTAATGAAGTGTAAATGAAATGCAGATTAGCAGCACTTAAGTTCACCATTTAAACTTGTCATTACTCTCAAGTTAAAAACTTAACACACTGCACTGGTTTCAATAAATAACTCTGCTCATGCACACATTTATTGAAGGATACAAATAATGAAATAGAACTGCATTGTTTCCCTGACTTGGTTAGTCCCTAGAACCAATTAAAAGCTAAAGATCCAGGAATTTGGCCCAACCCATTTATAATGGGACAGCATTTTTTTTTCTGGGCACCCAATCATCATTTATATATCAGCTATAAATCAAAAATTACAAATTAAATATTCAATCAAACAAAATTCATATCAACTCTGAGGAGGAGACGTGTCCGTTTTCAGAACACAACCTACTGAGAACAGTAAATGTAGAATGCTAGGCCTGAAATGAAAGGTAACGTTGAATATTTATTACTGATATCCGAATGACCCCTCAGTACCCTCGACAAAAGAACTGTGTGTGCAAATTCATTATCGTGTATTTAACTAAAAACCATTCTGTGTTGACCTTTGACCAAAGCCTTGATATGTCCACATAGCTCAGGTTCATTCACAGGCCTCATTACGACCCTGGGTCTGTCTCAAATTCTGCCCTGTGCCCTACATAGACACTAAAGGGGGCTTTCAATGAAATGCTCTTTAACCCAACAGCATACATTATGTCCATTTCCCATCCAAAAAAAATCTGGGAAAGTGAGCACCAGTTCAGTGGAGAAGTCCAAACTCTTCTTTTTCAGAGCTCGTCTAGGGCACTGTAAAAAGACTGGGTGGGTTTGAGATTCAGCCCAAGAGCGTTAAAATAGCCTTTCACGAGCTTTAATCTAATCAATCTCCAGCAGTAATGCGGGCTGAGAGCTGCAGCCAACCCGCTACAAACCCGCATGTAAATCAGTCACCTGGCCGCCCTCACCGCAAACTGATTGGATTTAAACTGATCAACGCTATTTTCAAACCGCTGCGGGGGATTCGATTTCTGCTAGTAACTAAAAACAAAAATGAGCAAAATAGGCACAACTTTATAAACGGTTGTTATAAAAGGGTTAACGTTACACGAATGTGAGGTTATAACATTAAAAAGGACAACCTGTTGCTTGCCAAACAGCCCTCATTTATTTAATTATAACATCTGAGCTCAGAGCTTGCTTTTCTAACTTTGTCTTCAGCAACAGTCAGCATTACACCTGTCAGCTTCGTCAAATGTGAGGTCATTGTTGTCGTTTTTGTCATAAAGTTAAAGGCTTAATATTTTAAAAAATGTGCTTACGTAATAAACACTTAAAATGCGATTTCATGCCATTTACAATCCTTTAATGAGCGTCATATTGCTGTAAAATGCTACAACGAAGTCTTAACCTTTTCGTCCGACAGGCTAAACATAAGTCAGCAGTGTTGGCCTTCAAGGCCTAAGTCTCATTCACGTGGCCTTGTCTTTCTGCACACTCGCACAAACTGCTTCAAAAACAGAGCACAGTTCTAACACCTCTGCTCCTCTAAATTAAACAGTACAAACATTCATCAACCAACTCGAATAACACGCGTACCTCCGGGTACACGAGGCGGAACAACACACATAAAAGTCAGCCAGGCCTCAACGCTGCTAAACTCGAAGCTAAAGTCGGCGCCCGGACTAAAACCACGCCGAGTCGCTACGAAAGACCCGTTAAAACTCACCTCCACGAACAGCAGCATTATCCTTATCCAGGCGCCGATATCAGCTCTCTGTACACTCAGAGACTGAACGAACGTAACCTGCGAGGAGAGACCTCCACACTTAACTTTCTTTTCTCGTTTTGCGGAAAAGGCGCTCAATTACAACCCACCTCCACACGCACTGCGCTCCTGCAGCAGCAGCATGGTTCGCACCACAGCGGCGCTCTAGGGAGCTTCGCGCAGCTGATTGGCTCGGGCGCTTCTCCTGGGCCCACCCCTTCATCAGTCACATGCGCCGGCACGCTTTGAATATCTCTGCCTCCCCATTCATAGATCCGCCCGGACCAAAGCGTCATAATCTGCGTCACACAACTCAATCTCTGATTGGAGCTCTGACTCGTCTATCATCCCCCATACACCCGGAACCGGGCGACCTCATGATTCACCGCTGAGCACATGGCGAGAAAGAAAATAAGCTACATGACGAAACTCGGCCGAGAGCAACGGCAAAGCACAGGGCAGAAAAGAGCGTAGTACAATTCAGCCTGCGGCTTACTGCGCAGGAGAGCGGCCATAGGGAAACGTCTAAACCCACATGGACAAATGACGTGGGCATTATTTGTTTTCATTTGTTTGTAAAGTGAAACAAGTAACAAAGTGCCAGGAAAAAAAAAATACTTCAATATGGTATTTCCTCCTACACATTCAGTGCAACATTTCGATTTATTTCGCATTAAGCATTAAAATATAACACTAAAACTACTTAATATAACATTTCAAAAAAGCAATTGATATACGCCTGCACCCGCCATGTTAAAAAAACAACAACATACAAGATATTTTTGCATTTGATTGCATGTGATTATTAAAGGCAACGGTCACGATTCTAATCGACAGACCATTTTTTAGCTCTCCAGCCTATTTGAGTGTTGAAAACGGGTCAAATGTGTTTATGAATCCTCAGTGTCAATGAAATAAATAAAACAAGCTCTCTCACTCTGGGATCTGGAGGTTTTTAGACAATTGAGAAAACTCCAAACTTTGAAATGCATGAACCAAGATGAGGATATTGCTCTATGGTGTGTGCAGCCACACTATTTAATATTTGGACTATAGAATTATTTTAGTGAAAATGCCATCGTTTCATAATCCAGTGCACTGTAAAACAGTGGTGGCCATTAAACAACAGATTTGAAAACATATAAACATTTATATTACATGTTATTAATTAAGTTGTAAAGACCTAAAAATCATTAATAATCCGTTTTAACACAGAGATAGAAAGGGCAATACTGACCTCTTACTATGGTCTAACACTGAAAATGTCAGACAACTTACTAATAATATCAAGGTAAAGCATAAAATATGAGAATGTGAATTTAGTCATTTCATGTTAACCACATTATCAACAATGTCAAAAGTATGTTCTATCTGTGGTTAAATTATTCAGCTTGGGGGTTAAATGGTAGTGCTGGGCGATGTGAGTGCAAATCAATATTTAATATTGATTTCCATTATTATTATTAAATAATTACATTGATAATAATTGTACATTTTGCGATGATTACGATTAATGAACAATTATTTTGCATTTGTATTTTTGACCCTCATAGTTCAGTAATGAGGCTTGTAATGTAAATATGCTCCAGTATTAAATATGGGATATTTTATCTAATGTTCCTCTCTTGTTTTTTGAGCACTGTTTATATTTGGAGTGTAATTGTGCTTTGGTCCCCCCCCCAGGCTTTACATATGACTTTTTGTTCAGTGTCGTATTAATTATAGACAAAACACAGCACGTCCCAGTAGCGTCCATGTGGCAGATAGGGGCTAAAATCACATGACTACATCTTTGTAGCGTGGTTTTAAAGTGTTAGTACATGAACACACAGTGGGGACATAACCGAATAATAATAATAATAAACAAACAACAGTTAAAAATAATTGATATAAATGATATAGACAAGATTAAGTTGATTAGAATTTCTGAATGTCGATTTCCATTCATTTTAAATTATTTGCCCAGCCCTCTTAAATGGTTAAACTTTTTAACAAACCTGCTGAAACATACGTCTACTGATGGAGAAGTCAAAGGTCAGTATTCTGCGTGTTTTATCAATGAGGATAGATGTGGGTTCACTGCAAATTACAGGTCACTGTTACCCATTCAATTTGTTATAAATAATTATTAATGATTTTTAATGTGTTTTCAACTTAATTATGTTAAATTCTAAAATATTACCAATATTTTAAACAAGGCTTGATCCTTGTTTAGAAGACTGCTTTCCCAAATGTTGCTATAAGCCATATATTACATATTTCTAAATTTAAACAACACAGATTTGGACTTGAACATGATTTAAACAACCATATTTATAGATAAGCTATATCATACTGGTATTATTTCCAGTTAAATTAAAAACATGATAGTATTACCTCTGCTCACCTTGAAGGGAAGAAAAAAAAAAGCAGGCATCTCCACACAAGTTGTAACACTATTGAAATGGCCTTTCTGATAAACACTGCTCTATGCATGTCATACTTTACAATTAAAGACTAGTGGAACTCTTTTGTACTGCTTACTGGATTCTAGTTCATCATTTAAGTTTGTTTAGAATGTCCTGATGTGGAAAAATGCAGATATTTTGGACTCGATTATGTAGCCAATTTTAAAACACATTAAAAAAATATTCTTCTTAAATTCCCAGTAAATGGTTTTGTGGCTTTAAGAGATTGAATGCAGAAATTATTAATTGACATTTAACATGGGCATACAACATATTTGGAGTGTTGGCATCCCTGAAAACTGCAGCACTTCAGAGTTCAGCTTTTGCCTGATGATAGTATGGTTATGATATGCGTATTTGCCCATACAGTATATGCCTGAATCTTTTCCATTTTAAACTTGTAATAGGAATAAAAACAATCTAATCAACAAAGTACATTGTGTCAGGAACACAGAAACGGCCAAATCATGAAGACCAATGTTAGGAAAATATGTGTGTGTTTTTCCTGTTCTAATACACCTGACTCAGCAGATGAATAGCTTGATACATATACCCAAAATATCTGTAAAGACCTGAAACCCTATGTTTCTTTTTAAATCAACTATTAATAATAGTATTAATAAAGAATTTACCCCGATTTACCCTACAGCAAGGGTCTCTCCTGTTCAAGGATGGCTTTTACATTAGACAATGTTGTGAGAATTTGACTGTGTTCAGCCACAATATGTATTAACCCATATTAGAGCAAAATGGCGAATTTTGTTGGGGACTTAAAGATCACTAACACTACTTCAGTGCATTCCAAAGGTTTTAGCTGGAGCACAACTTCTTGATACAATGCAACTCCACAGCCCACTGCAGGGAGTGTTTAAACCCCCCTCCAATAGAACCATAGGGCAGGTTGTATACAGCTGAACAAAATAGTTTTTAATGGGGAATTTTGTGTGTGTGTGTGTATATATATATATATATATATATATATATATATATATATATATATATATATATATAGGTGAAGAGGTCTCTACTTATTAATAAAGACTTTGTATTTAGAACAAACTGTACATATCTGCAAAAAACATGTACATGAGGGCATACTTTAAATTGAACCAATGATTCAATTCACTGATTTCCTCAACAGTTTATGTTCAAAAGCATTGCTGAAAACACTTATGATGTGGATTTGAGGAAACATTCACCTGCATTGTCTTTCAGATTAGTGCATTTGGCTAATATTAAATATATTATTCTTTAATGATACAGGGTGATACTGGAACCATACACTACGTGAGAAGGTTAGGCACCCCATAACGACAGTGATATCTGTGAGTTTAAGGTGAGCAAGTCCAGCACTGGTGAGAGCGTTATACAATATTTTAATTGCACTGGGAAACCCACACTCAACAGATATGTCAGCTGTGAACGACCCATGTCGTTCACAATGTTCAACAATGTAAACCCTGCACCCTTACTAAGAGTCAGTCATTTCAACAGGTCACTCTCTCATAGTGAAAGAACAGCGGCCACATGGCTGAGAGCAGTTCAACACAGGAGCCTCTGTGCCCAGGCCATAAGGCGCTTCAGTCCAGGCCATATGTTAATCCTTCACAACTAAGCCAGCCATTAATGAACGACTCGCAACAAACGAAAGGATCAAGAAAATGTAAAAAACACTCCCGCTGCACTTTCTTACACTACGTTAAAAGGGCTACGGTTGTTTATCTCGGGTTAGTTTGTTGAGTCAACTCGTCTTTATAGCGGGGTTAAACTCGCTAAAACACTGAGCGAGAGAGAGTAAATAACTCACAAACGTGCGCTAGAAATGGAAAACACACTCACAGCAACAGTAGAGACAAGCCGTACGAAGGTCTCTGGTGATCCCGGTTTGATGAACGGGGTTGTCTGCGGTCGCTAAGAGTGTCTAAGTGTCAGTTAATTTAACCCCGGAGTCCTCAGGTTGACCGGTAGCTAAATGTTAGCCATATCATGTAACAGAAGCTCATACGTTACTCCACAGTCGCGAGTCTTAGCCCTTAACTTGGTCCCCGCTCTCCTGCGCCCACTACCGTGCACGCTCCTTCCAAAAAAGGAAGCGAAGCACACGAGTCTGAAGTTGGCCTCTCATTCGCCAGTTTATTAGATTGATCAGTTCCACCTTAAATGGTGCAGCAGTTCCATTAGGCTCCAGAGCGCCCTGCTCTAGTGCCAGTGCTTGTCCGGGATGGGAGGCGTGTCTACAGACTTTTGAACATATAGAGCCAGAGTAAATAGCGGAGAAGTTGAGTCAGGTGGACCTTCAGAAGAGCACTAGAGTTGGGTCACTGTAGGTCAAGACCCGACTGGACCTTTTATCCTATTTTAAAAGTCGCAACAGACATCAACACCGGTGAATTTTCTCAGAGAGATCAACCAGTGATCAATGAGGATTTCATCAAAATATGATGAGTTTACATCAGGGACAGTGGCCACATGGCCGAGCTGACCACGAATCTAACCGCGGTTTGCAGGTCATGAGACAAGGTCCCGTCAGCCCCCAGGGTGTCAGAGGGTTATTGCTGCATCATTGAAGGTGGAACGGGAAATTGGGATAAAGAGCAGGCGAACAACAAGCAAACCACAGTATGATCAAACTTTGGTACAAGGCTGTACATAGATTTCCCATGTAGTGGCTCTCATGGATGTGACAGAGGAGGGGGAGGGGGAATGGTGGGTCTATAGTGCCGATTCAGCGCGCGGTCTCTCTCTACCATACACACACACACAGGCCCAGACTCACCATGCTGCCTCCGTCCTTCCCGGCTTCAGCTCTGTTCTTGTCTCCAGTCGCTGATCTTGACTCGACCTCCTCCGTTTGCTGTAGTGAGCCGCTGGTCTCTGAAGTCATCGGCCGCTTTTGCCGCGGTTTTGGCCGGGATCGGTGTTTCTCTCTCTCCGCCTCGATGCAACAAGCACTTGCTCTGACTAGTTTGCGTCGGTTTGTGTTATCTTCTTGAAACACAACAGAATTAACGCTCTTGACCGAAACGTTAAGATTACGACTGATTCTTGACTTGAAACATTTACTGTCCACTCATATCGGAATTAAGATTTGTATGAGCCGCAGCGCCGAGAATCTCCAGATCACCGGGCGCCTGACAGTAATTCACACTCCACCACCGTCCCGACACACAATGCGACTACAGCGCTGATGTGAATGAATCACATTCCTGTTTCGGTTCTTTTTGTATGAATCAAGCAATAGATTCCTACAAATTTAAAATGATTCGAACCTTGGATTTTGAAACACGTAAACCGAAATCCAGTATATTTTTTAAATGTATTAAATAAACCCGGAAATTGCTTTTATATAAATGGATAAAATCCCCCATTTATAAGACTCTCGTTTGGTTGTGGTATAAATTGTTTTATCATACCATTGTCTAATGCGCAAAGTGAAATTAAATAAAGATCTGTTATAAACTAAAATAAATAGTCTCACCAATATAATTGTAGTCCAGAATTACTCAAAAGAAACACATTTATGAGTATCCTGCTTTCTGATATGTGCAGCACATGCAACTACAATTTTTGTTTTTTATTTATTTCGTTTTTAAATAGTGAATCCAGTTTCGATTCACTTAAATTGTGAGTCAGAAAGAACCGGTTCGATAAACTGATTCGAAATTTCCATCACTAAGCGACCGCCCCTCCACCACCTCCAGCGCGCATTCGCTCTCCTCCCCGGCAACAGTGTGCAACACGCCGCATAGCAACCAGTGGGCGCCCTCTCCGCATAGCGACGGACGCGCGGCAACGACTGCAGCCTGGCAACCGCCAATCATGACGCAGCGAATATCAGACTCCAGCCTTCAACGGCTGAACGGCGTAGTTCGTTAACAGCGAGTCGAACAGTTCACAGCAACAGTCTTAAAGGCGCAGTACACAGCATTTCTGGGAAGAAAAAATAAATTAAATAATAATTACTTTAATTTTTCAAAATGTATCTAAAACCAGTTTTGCTGGATAGTTTAAGAAAAAAAGTTAAGGTAAAACATTTATGTTGGTGTTGTAAATATTTCAACCAGAAGCTTATCACCTCAGCTGATTGATGATTCATTAAGTGAACTATTTCACATCACAACAGTTTGGATTAACTGGATAAATGAACTCAACAATGTCATTATGTAGAGGTATTGTAGTGGAAATTCAATTTACATGCATTTATTCACATATAGTCTGAACTTGTCTTCACAGTTTAGAAACCCATACCTATTGGTCCTAGGTGTGACATGTGATCTAATAATACAGTAATGTATTAAAATGTTCCAGAAAATTCACATTGTTTTTGTTTTAACAAGTGGCTGATTTTCAAGCAAGACTACCTCACCCATCATTTTAGAAAGCTGTACACACAAAGCAGGGCACACCTCAACTGCATGCCTATTTGACAAACAGGTTTGCTATGTTTGAGACAAATATACAGTTATTTCAGAGATTTTCAACTGCATGAGCTAAAATAAAAACAAAAAATGTATCTCAGAGATTTACCTTCAGTGTGTGGTGCAGTTAAATGTGTATCAATTTTTTTTTTTTTCTAAATTTAAAATTGGCAGTGTGCTTACAAAGTAGGATGCTCACTTGACTAGCTCACTAAAAACAACTTTATAGGAGAAAGACTTCTGGAGGTTCCTACTTGTTTAATCGTCCTGTAAATTGCCCATCTACTTTTTTGTAGCTCATTAACACCACAGCCCTATAGTCTGGGTGTAGTACTCAGTATATCACTGAATTTCCCCTGAGTATAAACTGCCAAGTCTTATCTTGCTGCAAAGCAAAACTGCCCTGAAACAGCATTCTATCTCTTAAAGTGATATTGCCATTTTTGCATTTAGCCCCCCATCAATTAAGATTGATCCATTCAGAGAAAGATTTTCCAACTGTGGTTCACATTCGTCGTAGAACATGTTTATAAATATTTATCAACATGTGTTTCTGGATTATTTTAGGACTTTATTCTGTATAAAGTTGATCTTTTTTAATTCAGCTGTTATTTGATTTTAGGTGTCAAGTGTCCCAACAGTTGTTAGAAATGCTTATTGGGTAATTTAATTGGAATAGTTAAATATATGGAATATAGTTAAACGCAGAGTCATAGCTACTTAGTTAGATACAGTTTAATTACAATAAAGACATTGTAAATAACAAAAGACCTGTGTACATCTCAAGAGTGATCTGCATTTTAACAAACTCCCCTTTAGTCTATTATAAAGTTGTAAAATTGTGTGTGTATGGATGAAATCAAAGAGCATTTAGGCCTTGGTGGTGCCGGACTGTGACGCCTGTTGGCTGTGCAGCTGCTGTAGCTTCATGTTCATGACTTCGACTACAGCTGTAAAAGGGGGGAAAAAAGTGAACATGTGAAAAGGCACTGATGTTTATGACTTTTTGACGTCAACATACCACAATGAATACACCTCTCAGAATCTACGCCCTCTACTGTATGTTCACCAAGATTTAGGAAGAAATGTGAAAGTTTTAACAGAAAGTATGATTAGTGCTGTTTAATAAGTAGACATTTTAAAATTAAAATTTAGTTATTTACACCCTTCTTACAATTAATCTTACAATACAAACACAAATCAAATAAAATTAACTTTCATTTTCACCTTGCTTCATAGCATGCTTTTCTTGGAGAGCAGGCTGTATCTTCTCAATCTGTTTCGTGAGAAAGTCGATTTTGCGTTTGAAAAATTCTTTACTGTCCTCTACTTTCTGAAAATAAAATGCACCTGTTGTTAGAACTCCATAGAAAAATGTATGTCTGTACACAACCAAACGTAAGCAAAATACTCAGTCAGTCACCTTCTCTACAAAGTAACCTGTTCCCACATCTACCAGTACATGTTCTACATCATGCAGAGTTCCAGGAACATACATCTAAATATATCAGTTAAAGATAATAGCAGATTTCTTTTACTCAACCACAAATTTATATTTTGTACATATAAACAAGTTTAGTATTTTCTGCCTACAACTTTCAAAAAGGTTGGGACAGAGCATGTTTATAAGCACATGTTCTCTTGCTTATAAATGTAATGCTTTACAAGGGTGTAATTTTAATATTCTACATCCGTTTACATTTACTTTAGCTCTTGTCTCTTTTTTTCCACTGTGTTGCAAGAACCAAATTCAAAAATCCGTTATATATATATACATAATATATATATACACACACACAAAACAAACATTGGTCAATGAAAACACTGGAATTTGTTTTGTTACACTTTTACACAATGTTTCTGAATTCATGAATGACTTATTGTCAAAAACTGTAAAATGAAAACACCAAATGTTATCATCATAAACTGCTGAGAGTAACTCAGTTAGAAAAAGGATACAGAGCTGGTAAGAGGCACAAGTAATTCTTTTCCTGAGAGAAAGACAAGAAAAACATGACTCAATAGAAATTGAATTAACATATTATTTATGCATTAAGAAAATAGTGGCTCCCATTTCTGGTCCTGGGGTGTTCAGTCCTACATGTATTATAGCTGCCCAGCTCCCTAAATACCCTAACCAAATAATCAGATAATAAAAATTAACTACAGTTTTAGTGGTTATGTTAGAATAGGAGAACCCTAAAGTCCCCAGGACCAGGTTTAGAAATCCGTGATATAGAACAGGAATTATACATGAAAAATATATATTAAACAACCTCACCTTCATTACCCTTTTTGAGAACATTCAGACTGTCCTTGGCTTCTACATATTTTGTTTGGACTACTTTTAACTGAGCTATTGATGATGACAGGAAATCTGTCTCCTGGGAAACAAAAAACAAAAAAAAGCAATCATAATTAAGAGCCACCCATACATTCTCTGACTTGTTTAATGCACACTAGTCTGTGGCATGGTTTGGTATGTTGGTTGGCTGGTTGGTTTGTCTAGTAACACAACTGCCCTCCACATAGAAGTTTGGTTTTCATATTTGGCAGGAACACCACACTATACCAATCAGAATCTGAAAGCTGGACCTTTAACACTACATTTCTCTACCACTGAACCATGATTAAAAAATATAAATCGCTTTCTATAAGAGAATGCTTAAATATGCTTTAGGTAGCGATCATTCTAAAACAGAACATGAAGGGTGTATTAAATACCAGCAGTTTTACACACATTTAACGAGAGAATATTGATATTTTTCATATTTCCCTTCTCTTCCAAACAATGCCAGGTTCACAGAGGAGCCCAACTCGCTCCCATTCTAACAGAACTCATGTTCATGGTCTGAACTGCAGCTAGGAAAATAAAAAACTAAAATATATATCATGTTACTCAGATATCAGTGTCTTTAATTTCACGTCTTGAAAACCAGTCATGTCTAACATACACGTTTGTTCAACACCAACTCGAGTATCTCACAATGGTGTTTATTATAAGGGTTTTCATGAATGTTAACGTATGTCCAGGGTCCTTCTCCCACACGCCCATTCTCAATTAGCTTTAGCACGGAGCTAGCGGCAGCATGAGCGCGATTTGCACTGTGCTAAGCAGCACGCACTGAAAACATTCACCGCGTTTATAAACGACATTAAGCAGTTGTGGTTAACTGACAGTCTGTGCGTTACCTGCTCGAGCTGAGTCTTTAAACCCTCCAACTGAGGGAGAGACAGCTCCGTCAGATTCACAGCCATGTTCGAGCAGACAATACGGCAAGGTTCCGGTTTAAACGGAAACGGAATGGGGTCTCTTCAGTGTCTATGGCTCCATCCTAAATCGATTTACTTATCTCTCCATAGTGCACTCTGTAAACTCTGAAACACTGGGCTTTTCACTCAGTCAGCATACCCCACTCACTCTGAATTCACATGGTGAAGGTGTTTTTTGTTAGACACTGTTGTGTGCAGGACCAGTACTGATTCATACACAGTGCACTACGTAGGGCGCCCTCTGAGATTCATCTTTGCCCCATTCTCCAATAGCAATCTGTAGGTTAACAGCTGCTTTTACTTCCACATAGAGCATCACACCAAATGTAACGGTGTGCAAGGTAATCTAGGTTCAAATTATATCCTCGTTTTTGGGGAAAAAAGTGTAATCTCAGATGGGGTGGTACTCTCAGTTGTGTATGGAGTCAAAAAGGGTCAAAAAGATTTTGAGTTTGTTAGACAATACTCTCAAATGTAACGGACTTTGTAACTGCGTTTCATATAAATAAATAATAGGACAAAATCAGGAACACGGCCCGTTTTTGTGTGTTTCTGGTGCAGTTAGGCGCGATGCCATGCGCGTTGCTCTTGGTTACGCTTCTCCGCTGTCCGTAGAAACGCGGCGGTTCACTGGAAAGAACCAAGGTTCTAAGAATCAGGAACGGAACCAGTTCAATAACCGGAGTTCATTTGTTGGAAAAGCGCTATGGTTGATAGAAACAAATCAATGATTCAATGATTCCGATTGGTTAAACAAACCTCGCAATCTGATTGGTCCAGCTAGAGCTTTCCTATTGGTCCATCAATTGGCCGTCAAAACAGGGTCTTAAATCCGCAACTGCAAAAAGAGATTCGCACACGCAGGAAGTAAGTCGAATGTGTGGATTTTTTCCACTTCATTCAAAAACTCTCGCTGTCACATTTGGAACCTTAAAAAGGTTTGCTCTTGCACGTTTTAAGCCATGTGAGAAGATACTGATTCATACTTTCACGACATTTGATTTACAAATGCAAATCTTTTCATATTTGTGAAATTTTTTTATTTGTGCATTCCAGTACATTTGTGGATTTTACTTTTACGTGTATGTAGTTGCTCAAACGCAGTTACAAAATCTGTTACATTTGTGAGTATTGTTTTACAAACTCAATCTTTTTGACCTATTTTTGACTCCATAGTTGTGGGTTCAAACCCCACCTCGGGCAAATGTCTGACAGAAGTTTCGTGTGGTCGCTGTGTCTGCATGGGTTTCTCCAAAAACACATACTGGTAGGTGGACTGGCTGTGCTGACATATTGATCTTGGGGAAACGTCACGTGGGGCGGCACGGTGGCGCAGCAGGTAGTGTCGCAGTCACACAGCTCCAGGGGCCTGGAGGTTGTCGATTCCCACTCCGGGTGACTGTCTGTGAGGAGTTGGTGTGTTCTCCCCGTGTCCGCGTGGGTTTCCTCTGGGTGCTCTGGTTTCCTCCCACAGTCCAAAAACACACGTTGCAGGTGGATTGGCGACTCGAAAGTGAATGTGTGTGTGTCTGTGTTGCCCTGTGAAGGACTGGCGTCCCCTCCAGGGTGTTGCGGCCCTCCGCCTTGCGCCCAATGATTCCAGGTAGGCTCTGGACCCCCCGCGACCCTAAATTGGATAAGCGGTTACAGATAATGGATGGATGGACGGGTCCAAATCGCTGCTCAGTACGGCCAATTAACTTATTTTGTCGACTTTTCAGACCTTTTCGTGAGTTATTAAAAAGCACACAACCTAGCACCAAATCTAACGACTTTCTGTACAAAGCTTAACTACTTCTTGCAGAAGATAGCATAACTCGTTAGACCACTCTTCCACTGAACATGGAAACAGCAAAACGTCACGCATGGCGTCACACTTAACAAGCGGATTGTGTGATGGGTTGTGATAAACTTTTTGTTGTGTGGTGGATCATTCTTAATCTTGCAGTAATACTGACGTGGTGGGGTTAGTTGGTATTATTGCTATTCATAGAGAGAATCAGACACAGACCGCCAGCACCCCCCCACAGTCCAATCCTTCTTTTGAGCGAGCTGCTTTACAACAAGACGTTTATCACATTTAAAATAATTTTATTCATGCTTAAGTTGGTGGCATTTTAAAACTGCAAAACATAGAAGTTAAACAGAATTGTGCATCTTTCCAAATTACTAATTTAAATAAAATTGAAAACATCTAAAGTTTAATACAAGGTTAAGGAAATGACATGAAACTGAGTAAAGATTCTGGCTGTGATAGTAAGTATGCATCATCAATACTTAAAATATTATACTGATATATAAAAAAGCTAGACATACACACAATTACTAATATGTTAGCGCAAGTGAACAGGTAGGCCATATGCAATTGGTGCAGCTCCAATCATGTGCTTGAGATGTGTGGCATCTCGTGACTGGACGAGGTGCTGGAGGAGGGGGGAACCTGAGCCACTGGAGATCCAGGACTGTAACAATGCAGACGTGAATCTATCAATATCACGATCTGTCACGTCCCATAAGTTCCCCAACACTAAAGGACTTAAAAAAAAAAAAAAAAAAAAGGAGAAAGTTTAGTGAATTGTCAAGTGTTTTTACTCATTCTAAACCACACTTCAATCAACAGTATAGTTCAGTTCTATACTAATTTAAGTGATATATATTACAATTAACAGTTTGACAAACTTAATGTAAATAATTTTCCGTAATTACCATCCAGCAATGAGGTAGCTGAGGATGATGCCAGTTCCCTCAAGGCAGCCCTGCACACTGAGCGCAGCACTACTGCATCCAAAGAGCAAAGCCACAGCTCGTACAGGCCCCTTTAGCACCCTCTGCGAATCCAGGAAACGAGCCCCTGCTCCATGTCCAACATAACTTTGAAACACACAAACAAAAGTTTACTTCAAAGTAAAGAAAACCTTTTTTCCAAGATACCAGTTACAAATATTGTCGGAGCTACATGTGTACAAATCAGGTGACTTACATGTACAAGTCTTTAGTCGATACAGCCTCCTGCAGTTTATCAGGGTCAGGAGAGGCTCCACACACTCCTTGCCACGCCTGCTCACTGAACCACCAGAAACCAGAACATTAAAAAACTCGAGAGAGAGAACAGAATGGGATTATTAGATAGCAATTTACTAACCTAGTAAACCAGTTTCTGAAGCGCTTCTCAGTCTCAGGCAGGTTTCTATCTGGGTTTAGCACAAAATATACTTGCTGGGGATCTACACCACGTGACAACGCACAGTCTGAATCCAGCTGAGAACAAGGGAGGGAGGGAGGGTGTAATAAGAGACATTTTTTAATAATAATAATAAAAAAAGCTCAAGTCACCAGAAACCAAAGTATGTTGAAATAGAATGCTTATTTGTTTACCTCTCTGAGATAACTGTGCCCCAGCACAGCATGTAAAGAAGGCATACGGGTGACAGAGCAAGACTTTAAACAAGAGATGTTCTCCCATGGCAACCTTTGAAGGTACTGCAAGGTAAACAACTACGTTACTATGCTAGAAACCTTAGACAATTCTAATTAACCCACTATGTGGGAAGACAGTTACAAACAAATTTGCAAAAGTTATCCAAGATCCAATGGCAATATTCCCATTTGGATATTAACTAAAAGTCTGTTTACATACATTAAGATCATGTGTATATAAATGACAAGCCACAATTGTTCAGTTTGGGGGTTTCCCCATAGTAGGGGTTGTGGGTTAAAGTAATGCAACGGGCAAGCTGAGTGGCAGTGAATTCAGTTTCCCACTCTGTGCAGTAGTAAGCATCTTACTCAAATTTCCCACTCCACCCTAAATGTTGATGAACATCGTGCTTTAACACCGAGCTAGGTAAATAAAAGAGTTGTGTGAACGTGACAGAGTTTAATTTGCAATAACTTTTAAGGTGGAAAAGGATATCTGAATAACAAACATAAGATGCTAATTTCAGGCTTGTGGGTTACAGTGTGCAACTGCAGCAGCATTTAAGGTGGAAAATAAAATTCACTGTCCAAATCCCTTAGGTGCCTCACAGCAGTGAGTGAAGCAGGAATTTACCTGACGAAGGGAGTTAAAGTGAAAGCAGTATTTCCGTGTGCCATCACTCCACATCTGTGGGGAGAAGAGCCACTGACCCAGGACAGAGCTTCAAGCAGAATAACTGAGCTCAGAGTCTGGTTGGGGCCTTTCAGTGAACTGTGTTCTCAATATCGGAAAAGCCAGGTCAGAGCAATTCTTGCCTTGTCTTAGTCTGTGTTATTGGTTGTTTTTGCAGAAGAACACGTTTTATTTTCTTAGTGAAGGAACGTGTGATCCTAAATGTTTGGTAGTGGAATCTGCCATCTTGCTTAGCAAATGCTTTGTGGGAGGGGCCGTTCTTGTTGGGGACAGCTAAACAAGGGCAGGGACCAAGTTTCCAAAGGGTGGGCTTTATAAGGATTTCAGATTGTGATGGATAAGAATTTGTCCACAATACACCATCAGAGGGAGACTGTTGGGTGCTAATGCACATTCAGTCTGCAGCAATTCTTATAAGTTGTTTACATACAGTGTACATATTACACATCAGTTCAATGGGCAGACTCTCAGGACACCAATAATGTAAGTCAGTACTGTGAAATGTATGTCTACTGAATTAAAACCAAAATAATCCTTTTTCCTTACATATCTCTTCCACGCAAAAACACACCCCCCCTGTGGCACCACAAAGCCTGAAGAGCCCACAAGCAATTCACACACAAAGTATACCAGCGCTTCAAAACAAGACCAAGTGGAGCTTGGGCTCTCAGATTAAAAACCAGCAAGAAAAATAATATCGAGATTGTGATTCTGCAGAAAAAAATAAAAATAAAACCCATGATAGGTATTTTTGCCATATCCCCACCTCTAATCTGTAAACCCAGGAGTTAAAACAAAGGCTTAAGAACAGAAAAGCATAACAGTGTGTGGCTTTTTTCTCTGCTCACGATGCTTTAACTTAACATTTAAATGAGTTGTTTGATGCTATATAAATTTGTAAAATCTCAGACAGTGCACCCAAGTATGTGAATAGGATATAAATAAAAAGTAAACCTTTGTAATGTGATTCATAAAATAATCTGCCTAGTCTGTAGGAACGATACCTTGTCCAAAACCAAGACAGTGTGCCCCTGCGGCTCCGTCCTTAATTTTAGTTCAGTCACTGCCTTCTGTAGTAACTTTAGGAAGTCTCCGTCTATCAGACCTGCACCCTCAGCCAAAGAGCGTAGGTCTGAGAGAGTGAGCAGAGGAGCTGCAGAAAGAACCACCTGGAGGAGGACAAAATATAAATGAAGAAAAATGAAAACAGCAGGCCTTATTAAATGTAAACACAACTAAACACTTTCACTACATGAGCACATGTGGCAATGCAATACTCAGACACAGACCTTCAACATGTTTGACGTGATCTTTGACCCTGTTAATGAGGGTTGGAGACATTTCAGTTGAACAGAGAGCTCAGGGTCAGATGTCAAAGGGAGGAGTAAAGCTCGCCATATCCCTAAAGCCTCCTCCATCTCCTCAAGGAGTTGCTGGGGGTGATGGGGGGGGGGGGGAGAAATAAGAGAGAGACCGGGCCAATAACAACCATCAACCCATAGAGTTTATCATTTTAAAATTATGACAAGTGATTTCAAATTATCCATTAAATTTAAAAGAGAACTAAATTAAAAGAGAACTTAAGGCTGCACTCTTCTATAGGTTTTGTAGGTTGGGAAAATAAATAAATAATAATAAATATATATATTTTTATTATATAACCACAATCAGAGCCCACACCTTGTTCGCCCCCCTCACCTGCACACGAGAATCCAGAGCCTTCCTGCCCTCCCACCACTGCACCTTATCTGCCACTCCACTTACTTCCTTCTGCCCCTGCAGCACTCCATCCATTTCCTCCAGCAGAACAGGCATTGAACACTGCAGAAAAAATTGGCCACAAAACTTAGAGATATACACTTTATCACATTAGACTTATCTGAAAAGACAGACGGTAGGACTGCATTATTGGAAACTAGAGAAACAGAGTTGCTCATACATGTCTATGCCCAGTTGGGATCCTTAATGTAATAGGAGCAGAGTCACGCTCTATTCGAGTTAGAAGAATGGTACTGCCAATCTCCTTGGGACGCACCCCCACAAGAGAGAGTAAGCACACAGTTACACCTGGAGAACAGAAAAACTTTGTCATTGCCCACTCACTGAAAAAATTGTTACTTAAATATATGAATTCAGAGCAAAATTAAGTAATTGTGGCTATGTATTTACAGCACTGGGAGATCAAAAAAGTCTATGATCCTGGGCTGTGCTATTATAAATTTATTACCTGCTGGCAGGTCTTTTATCTGCTGTGTGAACTCTTTGCAGTGTGTTTGAGGAAACTCTGCTGGTTGTGATGGGGTGAAAGAGTAGATGCTCTCAAGAGCAGAGAGTGTTTTTGTCGGTGACTCCTCTAGGCTCAAACCACTCAAACATTCTGCTACATCACCACAGGACTTCTTAAGTTTCCTGAAAAAGAAAGTAAGTTGAAAAGTTGTTTCAGACAGATTTAACCTAAACAGTCACAAAGGAACAATCCTATTGTGTTAAATTAATTTTAATCATGCAAAGCAAACACTTAACGTAAAACGTTTTTAGCAGCATATACAAATTTGAGTCCACAGTTCAGATATACCTCAGCCGATTAGCCAGGTGGCGGGTCATTTGGTGGCGAGTGGACACACCCAGCGACTGTGCATGGAGCATTGCTGTGGTAATTGGATCAGACAATCCCAGACTCAGGGCAAATAGTGAGCACAGGTGAGGGTAAATGGAAGTATTTGGAAAATGATGGAGGAGCAGCCAAGAAGACTGTAGAAGTGACTGCACCATTTCAACAGAGAGTTCTGCTATATAAACAGACAGACAAACATATCAGTTAGTTTATTTATTATATTATGTAGGCTCTAGTGTATGTGCAGGTTTATATTAAAAAAAATAAATAAATAAATAAAAAATAAAAAACACTATCAACATTCTATGTCCACGAAGTTAAATATCCTAAACCCAGTTACAAAACTTTTCTTCACTGAGCTTTATCATAGCACATTTATCTCCTTTGACTAATGGAGCTTACTTGGAGTTGCATGCATGTGTTGTACTGGTCCATGTGTTCCTATGCCAACATGTTCAACGCTCCGGAGTTCTTTCACACAGTCTCTGCCAAAATCTGCTCCCAAGTCTCTCCTCAGTACCTCACAATCAGGGCTTTCTACACATAAAAACACTTTGTTTTAATTTAAATATCAGATTTTAATGTATTTTCCAAGTCTCTCACAGATCCTTACCCATGTTAGGTGTCTTAGAGTCAGATTCTTGAAGGTCCTCTAGACTAATGTCCAGACGATTTTCATCTTCATCTTCTTTGATCATTCTCATCTTTTCTGGCTGATCTGTAGTATTTGGTTTTTGATCTTTTCTGGGCCGTCCCCGTCTGGGCCGTGTTTGCAAGGAAGCAGCAGTTTCATCCTCAGAGGATGGGCCACTAGCGCAGACAGCAGTGCTTTTCTTTCCAGTTCTCTTCCTTCTGGGTCCATCCTGCTCCATTTGTGGAATTTGTGTGATTTTGGAAGATGGTTTTGTTGCAGGATTTGTTGCAGATGCTACAGTGCGCTTTTTCTCAGACTTCCCCTCTACAGTAGATGGAGCTGTCTCAGCATCACTCTCATCACTGAAGTCAACCTGTATTAGAAATGCAAATCAAAGAAACTTTGTCCCAATATTTTCTTAATTTTAGTAATTATATTCTCTCAAAGAAAACAAAAATGACTGTCATTCAATAGGCTGCATCCAAACCTTAAAACGTGAACGCTTTGTCCGTTTTGGGGCAGCTGGAACAGTCACAGATTTCATTTGGTGAGGAGAAGAATCTTCAAAAACTTGGAAAGAACCCTTTAGTGCAGCCTTTGATTTTGTGGTCCCAGAACATCTGGCAGTGGCAGCTTTGGTCGCTGTCAGTGGGGTGGAGCCTACAGTAGTATCAGGCACCTCATCGGTGAAATCAAATGCTCTCATGTCACCAGTTATACCAGCAGACATTTTAATAGAGGCAGACTTTGGGCGAAGGGTCTTGGTCGCTCGGGGTGTTGTGATGACTATGGTAGGTTTTACAGTGCTAATTTTTGACAGAGGGTCCTTTACATTTTTGGATGAAGACATTTCTTTTGTTTTATTGGCCCCTTTAACTAAAGTTGGTTTCCTATTGCTTGCTGTGAGGCTCTTAGCAGATGTCCCTGTTGATGGAACTGGTTTGTCACAAATGGAGCTCTTCAGTTTGTTGGACTGTTTAAGTTGTGTTTTGTTTGTGAGAGTCACTGGAGCCCAGCCCCACACAGCACAAAATAAATCATCAGGAATACATTGCTTTTTTCCAGCCAGAGCTAAACATCCGGCTACAGCTTTAGCAGCAAGCAGAGCGGCCCTTAACGGTCCTAGCTCTGGACAAAGGGCCTGTTTAGACTGTACAGCTTGCAGCCCAGCCTCAATCTCTTCCCACAGGGCAGCAGCCTTTCCCGTTTCTCCAGCCCCACAGCGAAGCTGAGCAAGCACAGTCCCCAAATGAACCCTGCCAACTTCAGCCTGCAGAACGAAGGGGGCAGGTCCAGGGTTTGAACGGCGTTTCGAGGAAATTAGCGCTGTCAGTCGGGTTTGCAGTTTAGCAATGAATGAAGTACAGCGCAGTTTAGCATAGTGACGTAATTGACAAGAGATTTGGGATTCCTTGTTGAGATCAGCTTGCACCAGAGCCCAGTGAACACTAACTCGAGCCAAGCTAGGTTCACTACAGCATATGCATGAGCAGCTTTCTGCATGAGCCAGGCACGAGAGCACACGCTGTCGTTTGGGCTTCAAAGGGGGTGATGCTTCTAATTCTGACAGTCCCTCCACTGGCTCCCGGCCTAGTGAGCGAGAGCTTAGAAAGCCACTAATGTCTTCATCTTCTTCTGGGATCTGGGAGGCAGAAGTTGGTGCAGCTGGCCGGCCTTTACGAGGTTTTATTTTTAGCTCAGGCTTTTGCCGTTCATGCCCGCCAAAGTCTTAAAAAAAAAAAAAAAAAAAAAAACGATCAGACAAAGATTAAACGGTGAATATGATGTTTTGTTTTTTATCCATATTGAGCTTACTACAACAGATCTTAAACAAAACAATCAGAAATCAGTCTTGCCATATACAGTAATCATTAAATTCTGTAAAAGATAACTCTTTTGGGAAGCTGTATGATTTACCTGTGCCAACATCCAGTAAATGTCTGACTTGTTCCAGATCTAAAGCACTGGCCTCACTTGCTCCTTTCATCAATTCCAGCTCAGCTTTCAATACCAGCAGTTGAGCACAACTAAACAAAATCAAAATGTTGTAAGTCACAGAATGAGTTCTGTAGTCTTCATAACTATAAAATAACGTTTTCACACTCAACTTACTGGCTGAGTGTGTGAAGCTTGGTGGCAAGTTTAAGGGCCTCCAGACACTGAGCTTTTGCTTCATGTGCTGCTCCAGCACTGCTCCTGACACGCACCATCCTCTCAGAGCAGACTAGCACCTCACTCAGCAAAAGCCATTTAAACACCACACTGTCTCCTACAGACACAGGAAAACAAAGACTAAACATAAATGTACATCTGTGTCAGCACATGGGGGCATTTAAAACAAAAAACATCAAAATTGTCATTAATTATGGTGTCCACCCTTTGCCTTTATTACAGATACCATTTTTTTCAGAAGACTTCCAGTTTTGCAAAGATGTCTTTGTCCCCACCCCCATTGTTCAAGTAATCCTAACTCAATTATGTTGAGGTCTGGGTTTTGGTGAGGCGAGCTTGTTTGTTTGACTTGTCAATTTTCTTTTTGTGGTTTTCATTTTCTTTTACTCAGTAACAAGACTTTTTTTCTTAAGCTCACCTCTTAAAATGCTTTTATTACGCTTAATTACTCTGACTCTGGTGGTCTTGTGTGGACTCCTGTCCCCCCCCCCCCCCATTTATTACCATTTGACAATTCCCTTCCAATTTCAGATGTGTTCTCATATCTAATTTCCCAAAAAAAAAAAAAAAAAAAAAAGATCTCCTTATTAGGTGAGCACAAGTATGAAAGCATTTCCTGTTTGAAAGAACATAGTGCAGAATAGGTCAGAGGCACCATTCAAAACCACTTTTGTTGAGAATATAGCTGTAATATGTTTCTTTTAAGCCAGGATGAAAACAAGCAGCATTAGGGTTATAGGTATGATATACATAGGGTTGTGTCCTTTTAACATCTGTACCACCCTAACACGTTACTAGTTTACATGTTTTTACCTTGATCTACAAAGCGTGTGTCCATGTTGGGAACAGATGCTCCATAAAAGCCATTTCCCAGCAACATCATCACTAGACTGCACAAGAGTTTCAGCCCTTCATACTGAGCTGTGTCTGGGGTCTTCACACCTGTAACAATAAAAGGCTCATTACAGATATTGTAAATGTAATATGTCAGTGACCTACTGAAAATGATTTTTTTCAACTGTGTTTACCATGCTGAATGATGTTCTGACGATGGTGTATGGGGAGAGTTTTTGTATCCAGACTAAGGTAGGCACTGGCTGTCTGTAAGGCTCGAGCTTTCAGCATGTACCAGCTTTTGGAATGATGCAGTTCGGTCTCCTGTAGCACCTCACACAAACAACAGGCACCCCGTTCCACCTGGAAGAATTAGATGTTGAGACAAACTTATTATATAATTGTGCAGTTACTTTTCTTTTTTGCATGCTGTTAGTTGAAATAATAGTTTAAATAATAATATAAATATTAAATATGATTAATTCAATATACATTTTAACTATATAACATTTAACAATCTCATTAAAAATACATAACACAACAAAATGTGTATAATAGTTTGTTAATATTTTTTTCATATTTAATATAATTAATTATATTACATTAATATGTAATATTTGGTAATATTGAAATACATTAATTTTTGTTATAATACACGTCTATAGGTATTAATTTTTAGAACTATAATAGCTATTACTGCAAATAATATTGCCTTTCCTCCAAACACTAGCTCATTTCAGAGCAAAATGGGGGAAAAAAAAAAAAAAGAAATTCTAGGCACATGTTAAATCAGTTTGCACACATTTTATATCTGCTTGAGAAAGGAAAAAGAAGCTGTTTGAAGAGATTTGACTAGCAGCATATACTGTATTGTGAAAGAAATAACCCAATACCATCTACCGATAACAAAAGTGTGTTATATAAATTTTAGATTGGTGCATGCATATTACCTCGCCTAAAGCATAGCAGAGTTGAGCTCTAAGTAGTGTTGTAGTGACAGAGTTTACAGAGATACCCTCAGAGCCTGACTCAGCAGCTAAACATTGCTCTGCCTGCTCAAGCTGCACCTAAAAAACACAAAAAGAGGTCACTGTTAACCCCTAGCCAATATCAAAATTAACATTTTAATAGAATCCAGTGTTAATGAAACTGATAAAAGCTTGATCAGATGATTTAACAACTTTAAAATAAATGAGCAATTGAAAAGGCCGATTTTTTACAAATAACTTTATGGATTTTGGAGAATTACTTAACATATATAAAATATTACTAAACTGCCATAGGTGTTACATGGTCACCACAAATTAAAACAATATACTTACCATTACAGACAATTTGAATATAATTCTGTATACATGTAGTTTCATAGTCTTTATTTATTTACAAATATATTCAAAATGTTACCTGTGCAAGCTGAGGAGAGCCCAGATCCAAAAGGAGTTTGGCAGAATGGCAAAAGGAAATGGCACCATTCTGGCCATCACCAAGAAGACAGAATAGACTTGCAGAAAGCTGATAACCCTCCAGGGCCTGCAGAGGCTGTGACAGACAAAATAACGTACTAAAGAGCCGAAGAGTCAAGGGACAATTTTTAGCAACCTCAAACATTGTCAGACATTGTAGTTCCATACTAATGATGCAAAATGTGGACAACAGACAAAGTTAATGAATGAAACAAATAAGAAATGGAGGTTCAAAAGTTAATGAATAGAAACTCAAATTGACTGGTATGTTACTCAACAATAGCAGAAACAAGAGCAGTTTAAAAAGGCAGACCTCAGTATAAGTCCCAGCCTTCATTTTCCAACATAGTGCAAGTGGATTTACCTTGCCCATGAGTAAGTAGAGGGCAGACATGAGAGAAATTGAGTAGGCAGTGTGTTTGGGATCCCTCACGGCAGGCACTGACTCCTTCTTCAGCAGAGTTCCCCAGAGAGATAAACACCTATCCAAAGGCTCACTACGTTCTTAAACAAAAATTCATAATAAAATAAAAAAGGCGTCAATGTCTCTAAGCTATGCACATTTCTGAAAATTTTATTCATAAATGCACATTCTCTTACTGTCATATGCTGCCAGATTGAAGCAGAGTCCATCATACACCAGCTGGCTCTCCTGAATCTTCTGTTTGTCTTCGTATTCCAGATCATTAGTGGGAACTGGTTCTAAATTCGCAATAGCCTTATTATTGCCCTGCACCTCACGCAAACGCTTCTCTGTGTCCAATGCCTGACAAACAGTTAAGAAAAGACAAAAAGACAGTTCCTTCACTGTTCAAGGATATTGGATTAAGTCTGCATGTCTTTATGTAAAACATTAATAAACTAAATAAATTAAATATCACCTGTTTTTACCCATTATATGGCAGTACATTTACAATAATATAATTATTTTTTGTTAATTTATGGTGTATACCAGTTTGCCAAATGACGAGATTATCACATTGTCAGCAACAGTACAAAAAAAAAAAAATTTAAAAAATGCTTTTGACAGTCATTACTGAGGTGCTTCATCTATAGTTTTTAAACTACTGTATTTGTACTTGTCTGCCTCTTTTGGATCTAATTAGTCTAAGTATTAGAAATGGACTGAAAACATAAGCACCACAACCCTGAACAGGATAAACAGTTACAGACAATGAATGAACGAATTAATGAATGATTGAATAAGTAACATCTTGTAACACTAACCTCCTGGAGGTTTGCCTCAAGTGTACAGATGTAGAACCACAAAGATGCATGTGCCTTTTCATCCTTCAGCCTATCAGCATTCTCTGCTGTCTCTTGTTCCTCATCCAATAGTCGCAACGCTTCATGGGTAAAATCAACTGCAGAGCTGATTAAATCAACAAGGACACATGGGTGGGTTACAAACCAGTTCAGGAGTGTTCTTACACTTAACATTTTTAGTCCAATAAATCACTAAATAAAATTACAGATTCATCATGAAAATTATGAGCAGTTAGACTTTGCACATTAGGTACAAAAGTAAAATGTAACATTTAAATTTTGATAGCAACAGTTTGGCTATGTCAAAGGAAGTAATATATGTACACATCCATATGTGAATATACCAGTCCGTCTGTTGGCTGAAGTCCTGATAACACACCACCTGTGCCATCTCACACAGGTAAGAAGCACGCCAAAGAGTGTGTGTAGTTTCTTCAGGGCAAATTTCAAGAAGGTCACAGAGGGTGTTGTAGCGCTCCTGTGCTGTGTCTCCAGTCTGCTCCTTGTACATACGCATTTCCTCTTCTAGCAGACACACCAATACCTCCTCATCTACTGAGGCAGCTCCCAAAGCATCCTTCAAAGTCCTGACAAAAAGAGATCCAATTTAAAGACATATTTTAGTAGAACATTCAGTTTGTCACCTTGCAAACAGTAGGACCTTTTCTAAATAGACACTGATTATTGTTTTTGAAACATTCGGTTAGTAATGAGAATGTGTGTTTGGTACCTAAGGCGTGCGTCATCTTCTCCTGCGCGGGCTGCATCACACTTGGTCTTGACCCACAGAGAGACTGGTTCCACATGATGATCTATAACTCGAGCGCCTAGAACCTGAATCCAGCGCACCACCCAGTCTAAAGCTTTCTCAAACTGAGCTGCACGGCGACTACATTGCACTGCCAGCATAAAACAGCGGTTAACCTAAACAGAAAAACATATACATGACTTAATATGTAGAACTGACAGAGATCAAGCATGTAAGTGTCAGTGTTCGGATAAGGGCTTACTCTGTCCAAAGGCAGAGAGGCAGGGCAGTCCTTACTTAATTCCTGACATACAATCTCAGCCAGTCCAAATGCTTCTTTATAAAACTTGCGGTTAAATAACTCATACACCACATTATTCACTGCACACACTACAAAGAAAGAGACAGTTAGTGAAGTTACATGAAATTCAATAAAAGTAATATATTTTTGCTCTATACATACATTTATAAAATTCTAAATTACCTGCTTTCAGTGAAAGGTTGTCATTTTGTAGTTTGCGTAGATTGGTCATCATATGCCCAGCAGATGCTTTGCAATATAACAGAACTCTGTCCAGAGATTCAAGAACGGACTCCTAAATATACACAAAAAAAAAAAAATAAAAAATAAAAAAAAAGCTGAAGTGTTACTTGATGGATCATAAATTTAACACTGTCCTGAATGTGAGGTGGCTAACTTTTACCTGTGAAGAATGAAGACTGTCGTACGTGCTGAGAAAACCTTGGTAAAGACTAAAGCACAGTGAATACTGCAACTGTGGGGAAAATGAGTTCTGAAACACAGAAACATAGTATTCATTCATTCACTATCTGTAGCTGCTTATCCAGTGCAGGATCGAGGTGAGTACTGATAAAATACAATTTAGTTAATTATAATAAACTACATTAGATAAAAATTACTATAGGTAAATGAACATTTGGCACTATTGTCTCTGCAGTGTATATTTATTAACTTAAAAAAAAAAACATATCAACTAAATGAATGTCCACATGCAATAAAAACAACTTTGTAAAATTGTATGAATGAAAATCCTTAAAAATGTATTAGATTTGTCCAGCCATTTGTATATTAAAACAGAAAAAGGGTCAGTATTTGGGTTTAATTAAAAAAAAAAAAAAAAAAAAAAGTATAATCCCATTATTCTGTGCACACTATATACATGTTCACTTTAACCAGTAACGTTTCCTTAATTGGAATTTGTATCAATTAAATGAAATGGAGATAATTATGAAATGAAATAAATGATATGGAGAAATAAGGGAGAACAGGGTTCTATATGTCAGAAATCACGTCATGTTAGCAGACTATCTGGAGCCCACCCAAAATCAAAATGGACAAACGTGTGTTTTTGTACTGCAGAAAGAAACCAGAACATGACACAGGAAGAATACACAACCATAGGATTCAGGAGCTGTGAGAGAGCAACACTACAATGGTTGTGCCACAGTGCTGCCCCAGAAATGTAGTAGTGCTAGGTAATTCTATCAGTAGACCAAGGTTTTATTTTTGTTTTGATATTTAGCAATATATTTGATAAAGAGACATCATATAATTTTCCAGTGCATGTCACCTACCCTACACTGCTGTGACCTATAAACCTTGTAGAGCACCGAGTAGCTTGCCAACCATAAAGTAATGAAGACATCCAGCAAATACTAGCTGTTTGTAAAATCTCCAAGGTACATTGATAACATGCAAGTTGGATAAAAACAACAGTATCTCAAAATTATACCATGTTTTTTTTTTGATGAGGTACAAATGTTGATTGGATGTCAACCAAACACTATTGAGAGATTGATGGTGCAACAAGCCTCAAGCCACGTTAAGTCCCCAAAAACAAAATGTTAAGAAAAAAAGAAAACAGCAAAACCTCTATATTAAATGATGACTTACCTTTTGTTGTTTAACCAGAAGCTCCTGATATTCCTCCAAAAAGGAAAAACAGGCCAGCAGTGTTGTTCGATCCATTCCTTTTGCCTGTCTTGCTTCTGTGGCCCAAATGACCATCTGACATGCCTCCAGAAGTGTGTGGCCCTCTGCATCTCCCACTGTGAAAGGCAGGCCTCTAAGAATGCGTGCACATTCTATGAAAGCCTTGCTACCTTCACCTCCAGAGCTAAGGGCAAAATGCAACTGTATTGCCCGACCCACAAGGCCTAGTAGTGGGCATAAAACCTCACGATGGCGCCGGACCCCCTCCACAGTTCTGTCCAACAGATGTGTAGCCTCAGTCCAGAACTTGCTGTTACAAAGCAGCCTGCAAACCTTAAATACCATCTCACACCTCACACCCACAGAACGCAATATCAGCTCACATTCACAATTCTCACTGAGCAAAGGACTGAGAAAAAGCCTCTGTAACTCAGAGAGCAAAAAGTCTGCATCATCTGGAGTCAAGCTCCCACTTGCTCGCTCAAACTCAACCACTGCCTCCTCTATAAACAGAGGTACTTTAGATGTGCAGGATGAACCCTCAAGCAGTCGGAAGAGCAGAGCCTGAAGCTGCAAGTGGAGTCTGTTCCTAGGAGGGATGGTACATGCCTGAGAGCCAGAGGTCAGGAGACTGTTCCACAAAACTGTAAAGCAGTTCCGCACCAGAACACCAAAGTCGTCAACCTGTGGTATAAAACATTTATATAATATTATGCTGAGGTGATATTGGGATTATCAAGGCACCATATTTTGGAGCCCATGGCTATTTCAGCAAGAAAACCTCATTCTGCACATGCTTCAGCATGGCTTCATAAACAAAGAGTGGGCCTCATTCATGAAACCTTAGTAAAAAACAGAAGCAAACTGTGCATAATTTGAGGAAATGTGTATTCCTGTAAACTTTCCACCAGATTAATGAACACTGCATAAACCCCAGGGCTCCGTCTGAAAAATCGTACTTCCATACTGAATAGTATGCGAGAATGAATCAGCTGTCCTAATACATAGTATTTAGTGCTGGGCAGTATACTGGTTTGCACTGAAAACCGGTTTTTATTTTTATGATATGAATTTTTCATATACCGGCCACACCGGTTTAAAAAGCCCGCCAATGTCCGGATTTTTATAATATATTTGCAAATATTTAAAGCTGTTAGAAGTGAGGGGGAAGCTAAGTTCATTTTTCCTGAGGTATTTAAAAAACACACATTTCTAGTGTGTCTTCTCCAAGCTATTGCACGATGGTGTCTCAGAATGTTTAGAATCCATATGGGAAAGAGCCCTGGTAAGTTTCACAAAAAGATACAAAATTAAACAGGAGTTGGTGAACGAGATTATATATATATATATATATATATATATATATAATGACTTGGTTATTTAATAACTGAAATCAACTATTATTGCTTTAATGTTTATGTCTTAAACATTTGAAAAGCCACATGGTACTTACTTAAAACCATACCCATGGGCAGCAAATAACCAATATTAAAGGCTAAATTTATAATCCACATACCCAAAATTAAATAAATAAATAACTATGTAGGTTGTGAAACCTATTGCCCCATTTGGTTTCCCCAACTACTATTGTCTAGAACACAAATAATTTGCATACCTCCGTGGAACTGTGCAGCAGTCTGAGATACATGATCTCCCCAAGTCGGCTGGCAGGACCGTAAGCTCTCCGAGCTACCATCTTCTGAAGGATATGGAAGATTATTTTCTCAAGATAAAGTGGGCATCTTGGTACTGGGGAGTCTGTGAGCAGCCCATACCCCTTAACAGCCAGCTCCACTAGATCTACTATACAGTCTTGATGTTCAGACTCTAGAACTCCATTGCCAAGCTTCTGGTTGCAAGCTCGTAGGATCCGGTCACATATTGTCTGGCTCCAGGGGCCAAGACCATCATTAACATGTTTCTGAAGTAAGCATACAAGAGCAGTTAAAGCTGAATTCATCAAATGTCTTACATTAAGCTACAATTTAAACATTTTACTTACCATCAACTCATCATGAAGAAGAACAGTGTCCTTTACAGATGACATTCGTTGGACATATTCATCTGTTTTTAAACATTTCATCTTTCATTCACTGCTTTTCCTGCAAAAGTAAATTG